>NW_003215453.1:445601-459603 GCF_000006405.1 Perkinsus marinus ATCC 50983 | reverse complement strand
TTCGAGTTGGACTGGAGGTAATAGTAATAATAGCAAAGACGTTTTATATATCACTATAGTATTGATATGTCACTCATCAATTCAGAAGCATGACTAAGAATTAGTATCTCTCATTCTAAACCACTTGAGTTCCCTCCCAAAGAAGAGTATATTAGTTTTGGAACCGAAAACCAATTTAACATTGAGAAATAATATCACCTAGGGTTTAATAACATCGGGGGGAAATGATATTCTCATCGGAAACTGATTGAAGAATGTGTTCCTAGTCCTCGTGTAGGAAAAAATCAAAAATATAGGTTCATGTTTCACTTCAAATTATGGGAAAACTGATGGGAATTTCTCAGAATTTTATTATTGCATATTTTCTCATAGTGCAATGAGGAAATTTTGGGAAGTCGCAAATTTGGAATTCGTCACGAAAACCTTCAGTTTGTAGTGTTGGAATATTTTTGGTTTTTTTCCCGGAAATTTCGAAAAAAGATCAAAAGAAAATTTGTGAAAAAATTTTCCAGAATTGTGTTTTTTTCATGGACTGTTTCACATGGTCAAGTTGATAAATAGATTTGTGCATTATGTAGTGATAGAAGGGTATTGTATTTTACAGGTGTTAGTGATGATGAGCATACACTCACGACGTTGAGGGAACTGCTGTCGGCTGTTACTGCTAGTGATGGTAGTACAGTGCATGGTGATGACCTTATTAAAGGAGTCAAGATGTGCTTTGAGGTAGTAGTAGTAGTGGTAGTAGTAGTAGTAGTAGTAGTAGTAGTAGTAGTAGTAGTAGTAGTAGTAGTAGTGGTAGTAGTAGTAGTAGTAGTAGTAGTAGTAGTAGTAGTAGTAGTAGTAGTAGTAGTAGTAGTAGTGGTAGTAGTAGTAGCGCATGGCGCTCTGTTTTCACTCTGAATTCTATTACAGTAATAGGAGTATACCTGAGCTTAGCCGCTCCTTTCGGAGCTGCTGCTGAGTTCGCGGCCATACTCCTATACTGAATACTATCTCCCTGGTGAGGAGGTTGTGCTACTCAAGAAAAAAGGATAGGAGTATCCTTCATAGTGCGTCCAATCTCAATGATGAGGGGTTGTCTATGATTAAGGACGAAAATGGTAGATTGGTATTAGCCGATATACAGGGGAAAAAGTGGAATTTATGAAATTAGCAACTATCATGTTAGTGCAACGTTTACGCATGAACACTACTAATTGAATATGACAAATCTCAACAGTACCGCACTCGGAAGATTTTGGATATCTTTATGTTGTTGATGTCGTTGTTAGGTTCATCGTTCGGGTAAATCATCAGAATTGGCACAGAGGACAGCACAGGCAGTTTTGACGCAAATATTGCACGCGGTGGTGCAACGAGCTGAGCTCACCGAGGCTGACATTAAAAAGAAGGTGATTGGAAATTTTGAGGAAATTTTTGGGAAAATTTCTTTTGTTGGTTTGTGTACACATTTACTCTAATTTGCATAGAAACATCTGAGCTCAGCTGATAAAAGCGAATATATATTCCAACAGTGAATAAGGGTTTCATTTACATTGTAATTACCGCGCGGCATGAAATTGCAAGAGTTATAGATTTATATATGTGTTAGATGCTTACTTCGAGTGATGGTAATAGTGATGGGAAGAAGCTCTCGGATGAGGAGAAGGCGAAACAGAGCGAGGAGTGGATCGCTAGCCAGGTCAGTGCTTGGGAGTTGGTGATGGAGTGGTAGTCTTAAAATAAAAAATTTCTATATATTTTATTTTTTTCTTATAAAATAAAATCTCTTATAGTATAAGATTGGTGGACAAATTATTTTTACTTTCTTTGCAATTTTTTTGGTATTATTATACTGCTATAAAACGTAAAAAAATTTATTATATTTTTCAAAACTCTTTTTATTATACCGTGAATTATATAACTTGTAGATCATCGTTATGTGAAAAAAATAAAATTTCAGAAAAAAATTTTGGGAGGGCATAAATATTTTCAGTTTTTCAAAAAGTTTACTTCATCGTTTGATAATTTCAGACGATTTCTGGAAAAAATTTTCGAAGATTTTTGGAAGTTTAATTTTTCGCTTTGTTTTTTCCCTGCAAAGATTAATTATGAAAAAATATTTCAGTTAATTTCTGACAAAAAATTTTTGCGTTCTTTTTCAGGTTGACCAGTGGCTTGACGAGGCCGTGGCTAAAGTGGATCCCTCCGCACCGAATGAGCGGAGCGAAGCGCCGAAAAAATTTGGTTTTTGCATAGTTTGCCGCAAACCAGCAGCACATTATTGTTTGGAAAGCAAAGATTCTGTGTGTAGTAAAACGTGTAAAGAAATCAACTTGCAAAGGAGAAAAGTAGTAGTGGTAAAATTTGGAAATTTTTTGCGGAAATTTTTTTTCTCAGATTGTTGATGAACCGGTGATTTGTGGGGAATCGTCGTTGGTTAGTGATGATGCGGAAATCCGAGCGAAAATGGAAGTTTATATGGACGATGCACTGAAAGTGTTTTCGACGCTATGTGAGATGGGGGGCGTATCTTAGGTTGGTGATGGTAAGATACGGATTAGGTCCGATGGAAAAATGATGGAAATTTTCCCCGCTCGAAATGATGAGATAGTTGGTGTTTATTATGAACGTTAGTTGGTGATGTAGTTTGCGGAGTTTATATTGCCTTTTTTTATATATATATACTCGGGTTCGAATCCGGCAGTGGATATTATTATTACAACATAATACTAAATTAATACTATTATTACATATAGTTGAGTTTTAGCGTAGTTGTATGAAAAATATATATTTCACGACTACTGCATATCACCGCGTTTTTCACAGAGTATTACGCCGCCACTTCACTTTGTAAAACGGGTTGTGAAACTCCAGTATTAGAAATTCATTGAGCACCGAAGAAGTAGTGTGGAAAAATGCGAGTTACTTTTCTGAGATCGATGAAAGTCGATCTGACGCTATACTGCATATGCAATGTTGGCATTGTTATGAACATGTACTGGAGCTTCACCCGTTTTACGTGAAGTGGCGTTATACTCCGTGAAAAACGCGGTGATATGCAGTAGTTGTATGTTTTTCATATCATGGTCGTCCGTGAAACTCCACTGATAGGGGAAGGAAATAGATACGAGTGATGTTATTTAAATATTATGAAGGGAATATTCTTGTATTACTACTGTGCGCGCGTTTTGAAAATTTGATTTCTCGGCTAATGCGGCGAATATTCATATAATACCTCAGCATGATGAATGCATTAAATCGGTATCCATTCACCATTAACCATAACATTCACCATAACAAGTATACACTTTAAGGCTAAATCGGATTTATGGTTGATATCTTGAGGGCCGTGCTGAAATGACCGTGTGCAGGAGCAGTATTAGATTTCTACTAAGGAGTGTGTATGCGAATCGTTGTACCAGGCACGATATCTCTTTATGGTGCATTGGAGCCGCCTCAGGAAGGAGCTCAAGTCGACCCGTCTTCAACGACGGACCCGATGGTAAGTAGAGTAGTGTTGGAGTAGGAATGTATGTAATCGCTTTCCTCAACTGAGCTCGGGAGTTTCCGAAGTTAATTCTCGGAGTTTATATATGAACTAAAGGAAAAAAAATTTATTGAGTTATATTTACTATCTAATAGTTATGGTAGAAATGTATAGAAAGCGGTGAGAATTTCCGGAAATTTTCTGTATTTTCCCCTCCACACTGTGTTGTATATTAGGCGGTGAAGACTAAACGTTTGAGTCTGGATATGATACTGTGTGTGATAAACGGCTCTGGCAGTGCTCTGAAGAGGAATGCTGTTTTCATAGAGGAGATTAAGTAGGAAGGGCGCGGGTTCGATCCCTGGGAGCGGCATTTTTATTATTATTATTATATATTTCAACATTTTGTTTATCGTTGCGATTTTTTTCTGATATTTTTTCCGGATTTTTTTTGGAATTTTTTTTTCTCATCATGCTTCTCAGGTTCCGTCTGATGTATTCGATTTTGCGTAATTGTGTGTCACCTGTCCCCAAGATATTTACTCTAGCTTTGCAAGTGTTCGTGGCAGTAGCAACAAATGCGGATTTGAAAGCTCATATAAGCGCCCAAATTGGAGTGTTCGTGGAAGAGGTTTTCAAGAGGATATTGAATTCGGGAAATTCGAGTTATCAGCACAAACATCGCGTGTTGCAGGTAGTATAAAGAAAATGAAATTTAGTGGAGTTTCACTCGTTTTACGTGAAGTGGCGTAATACTCGGTGATATTAGCGGTGATATGCAGTAGTTTGTGAAATATGGTTTTCATATCACGGTCGTGAAATTTCATTTTATTATTTTTCTATTTTTTGTATTACTAGGCCTTCGTGACGAAGGAATGGAGCTCACTCAGTCCACGTCTATTGATTCGATAAATGAATTTCACATAGGTCCCCGGTTCGATCCCCGGGTTGGACATTTTTCCCTCAAAAATAGTTTTTATGCTGTTCGCAGAATCGACGATTTGCCTACACCTCCGCATATAGAGGAGTCGTTTGATCCATCTGGTGGCCTCCGACGCCTCGTAGTTAAGCCAGAATAATTCTGCACGCACGCACAACGCGAAAGTGTCTGTTGTTGCGGTATATGCTCCGCTCATTTGCTGTTGTCACACGTAGTTGCCAATAGGCTAGGGATCGCCAACTTTATAAACAGTTATTAACAGATATCATATAAGTTTTAGTGACAAGTGAATGGAAAATAGTGACAACAATTAAATGTATTTTCTGTGCTATTCAAGTGTGTATATCAAAGTATTTTTTTATGTATTTTCTGAGAATAATATGAAGTTTCTGATTTTGTCAGGTTTTCTCAAAGTTGTGTACGGACGCTACTACTTGTCTAGATCTGTTTAAAGAATACGATTGCAGCGTGACGGAGGGAAACGTTTTTGAGGGATCCATATCTACTTTGGCAAAAATCGCGCAAGGAGGCGTTCCGAAGGGTGGAGGGGATTTGGAGGCAGTTCAGGAAAATAAATTGAAAATGTTGGCACTCGAGAGTCTGGTAACGTTGACTGCTAGTATGGTGGAGTTATCTAATCAGAAGGAGCAGGAAGTGGAGGAAAAAGGAAACGATGCGGCCAATGCTAGTTGTTCGGGCGGAGATAGTGAAAGTGGCGAGGGCAGTCCGAGAAATTCTATAAGTGCGGCTGTTGGGAAATCGAGCGCTATTGTGGAGAAAGCGAGGAAAAGTGAACTCGAAGTTGGAGTAAGGAAATTTAATATGAAACCAAAACGGGGAGTAGAGTATTTTGTGGCGCGCGGTTTTTGTAATAATGATCCTGTTGATGTCGCGAGGCTTTTGAAAAAAACGCGGGGAGTAGATAAAACTGCTTTTGGTGATTATCTTGGTGAAGACGAGCCGTTCAATTTACAGGTTATGTATGCGCTGGTGGAATCGCATGATTTTCAGGGGATGGATTTGGTATCAGCACTGAGGGAGTTCTTGGATAATTTTCGGTTGCCGGGGGAATCGCAGAAAATTGACAGAATGATGGAGAAATTTGCGGAGCATTTTTGCAAGGAAAATCCGGAAGTGTACGCGAACGCAGATTGTGCGTATATCTTATCGTTTTCGCTGATTATGTTGAACACGGATTTGCATTCATCGCAAGTAAAGAATAAAATGAGTTTTGAAGATTTCAAGAGGAATAATAGAGGCATTAACGACGGCAATGATATACCACAGGAACATCTGGAATTTCTCTATAACGAGATTAAGAATAAACCGTTTTCACTCGATGAGGATGAGGATTTGAAATTGAAGTTGGCAAGTCGGCAGAAATCTGCGATGCAACCATCGAGGAGGTTTGAGCTGTTTATTAAAGAGACGGAATCGATAGTGGAAAAGTCAAAGGAGATGTTGAGCAAACGGCCGGAGGAGTTGGGCAGGATTAGAGACCCTTTAGAGTAGTAGATGATGTGTGGGAGGAGTGGTATGGGAATATATGTAATCGCTTTCCTCAGCAGCTGAGCTCAGGAGTTTCCTATACAGTGTTGGAGTAGGAATATATGTAATCGCTTGCATCAGCTGAGCTCAGGAGTTTCCTATACAGTGTTGGAGTAGGAATATATGTAATCGCTTTCCTCAGCAGCTGAGCTCAGGAGTTTCCTATACAGTGTTGGAGTAGGAATATATGTAATCGCTTTCCTCAGCTGGGCTCAGGAGTTTCCTATACAGTGTTGGAGTAGGAATATATGTAATCGCTTGCCTCAGCTGCTGAGCTCAGGAGTTTCCTATACAGTGTTGGAGTAGGAATATATGTAATCGCTTTCCTCAGCAGCTGAGCTCAGGAGTTTCCTATACAGTGTTGGAGTAGGAATATATGTAATCGCTTTCCTCAGCAGCTGAGCTCAGGAGTTTCCTATACAGTGTTGGAGTAGGAATATATGTAATCGCTTTCCTCAGCAGCTGAGCTCAGGAGTTTCCTATACAGTGTTGGAGTAGGAATATATGTAATCGCTTTCCTCAGCAGCTGAGCTCAGGAGTTTCCTATACAGTGTTGGAGTAGGAATATATGTAATCGCTTTCCTCAGCTGGGCTCGGGAGTTTCCTGGCTGATTATAGAAATTTATATATACGCATCCGAGTAGAAGTGTATAGAAACGAAGAGCAATTTCGCAAAAAAATTTCGCAGAATTTTCGGTATCGGATATCAGTGCATATTTCCCACACTCGTCGGAGAAGTGGTATGACTTATTGGAGTTTCACGACCCTAGTGATATGAAAAAAACTAGTGCAAAACATATTTCACGACTACTGCATATCACCGCGTTTTACGCCACTTCGCGTAAAACGGGTGAAACTCCATCGTGGTTTGTATTGTGGACGATTTTATCATCGCTCGCTACAGTGTGTGTTAGGGTTTATTGTAAGAAGAAGTAATGAATCACTGAAATTTTTCCCTATTTTATCAATTTTCAATTAATATTCGAATTAGTGTTTTTAGTATGTGTATGTGAAATTTTGGAGAATTTTTTTGAATTTTTTGTGACAAATTTTGGGAGATGAAAATTTTTTCTGAACCAATTTACGGATATATATTTCGTTTCCTCATCCAAGTTTCCAAGTTTATATATGGAAATTCGCACACGAGTCGGCGTAGAAGTATACAAATAGCAACAAAAATTTCCCGAAATTTCCTCATTGCGAACAACACGCGTAGTTTTTTCGTGGAAACGGAACTATGCACTTCCGAGATGGTATATGGGAATTTTACCGGTGATATGGAAACAGTAGTGAAAATTTGATATCACACTTTGCGTGTAAGCAGTGAATAACGCGTAAAACTGGTGATGTGTTTGTTGAGAAATGTGGTCATTTTTTTGGTGTAATTCACCAAGTACTTTCTATTCACTTCATAGCGTGTTTTTATCACGTAAAACGGGTTGTGAAACTCCATTATACCGGTTTTTTGTGTGGGTTTTCACTAGAGTAGATTAACACGTGTAGTTGACCATGTTGTTGTTGTTATACTTCTATAGTCTCTGAGTATTGTTCTGTATAGGTATCTAGGACCGATGTTCGAGGTGATGTGGGGTAGCATATTGGGAACGCTCTCACAGTTGATGAATTCTGAGGAGGAGTCCTTGGAGATTATAGAATGGTAATAACTAATATGGTGGTGTTGGTTTGCACGCATACACAAGGGGAAAATCTACACTGTGCGATGAGTTGTCTCTGAATTTTGGAGGTATGTCGATCAGGTGTGTGGAAGGTCTGAAGCACTCAGTGAGGCTTTGTGCTCGATTTGATATGGACACGGAAAGGGAGTGCTTCGTGGCGATGTTAGCTAAGTAGTACTAGGGCTTCGCGATTAATGGGTGGAGCTCCGATTCGGTCGATGAATTTGACATATGTATCCGGTTCGTTTCCCGGGTTGGGCATTTTTCCGTCATAAAGAATTCTAGTCCTTGAGCTGTTCGCAAAATCGAGTTGTTCCGATTTCGGGGTTCGGTTGGGGAAAAATAAATGAATTTATTGACAACGTTTTGTAGTTTACAGAAGTACTTTGGGAATTGAAAAAATATGTGAAAATATTGGTCTGGTTTCCGTGTAGGTTTTAGAGATAGCAGTATCGGTGACGATTTAAATATTTTCAGATATACAGGCCTTATGAAGAGTCCTTTTGAGGCTCCAGCGAGTGCTAAGAATATTATGTGCATTAAGGCACTACTTAATCTGGCTAGTAGCGAGGTTGAAGGAGGAGAAGTTGTTTTGGGTAGTATGAGGTTGAATCATTTTGAGACTAAAGTTGATCAGTTGAGATTTTGAGTAGGAATGTTTTTGTGAAAAATTTAAGAATTTTTCCGTTGGAATTTGAAAACGTGATTTACGGTATAGGAGTTTTTTCCGAGGGGATGAACGCTTTAAGCGTGCGTATGAAGTTGGGTGGATTGTCATTCGAAAGCTTCCCGTTTGTGGATTTTGCAGTTATATAGTCGGCGAATTCACCAGCTACGGAAAAACGACTGTGTTGAAAGTGATTTTCGTGGGAATAGAACACCTGCGCCCTTCATTGTGGACGTATTAGACTGCATCGAGTGTTTAGGTCATTCGTGGAAGCATGTGCTTCTTATGGCCTCGCAGATAGATAGGTTGGCATTGTTGGCGAATCGTGCTAAGAGCGATTATGTATATTTCACAAATCCTGACGCTGCAGAGTCGCAAAGAGTAATGATTATGACGAGTTGTGAGTTGTATTTTCATCTTTTTTGGGGCGGTTTTAACAATATTTTTTTCATTATAATATGTTTTTTTGGAGAATTCATCATGCGAAAATTATAGATTTTAATTTTCATAATACGGATGAATGTCCAATATTTCCATGCGCGAGTCCAGCAGGATTTCTATAATCTTGATGTCGTTCCTTAGCATGCAAGGTCGAGTATGATGGGCGTGATGTTTGCAGCACATACGTCTACTTCGTCACCACATCTCGCCACGCAGTGGGTGGGCACTGGAGTTAGCGTTATGATGAAACAGCCGGAAGAACCTTCTGAAGAAGAGATTAATGTAACGCTGGGCGAAGCTGATCGAATTGGAGGCTGGTTGTTTTGTGGGAAATGGCCTGGAAATCATACAATAGAGTTTAGCTCGTGATATGAAAAGCATTAGTGCGAAGCATATTCCACGACTAGTGCATATCGCGTTTTTACGGAGTATCACGCTGTTCTACGTGAAACGGGTGAAACTCCAATGTATTCTGCTATTTTCACCGTCTTCGCTTCGTTTCACCGTGAATTTATTTTCAATTCTCGAAGAAATTCCAAGTCGATTCGTCAAGACAGTGTTGTGAGTCTTTTGTGAATGTATACTTCCGTATGAATAACTTAAAAATCATGCAATGCGTTTTGCTGTGTTTGTTGTGTATTCTTTGGTTCACAGCGAATTCGCCCTAAATTCCCAAAGAAATTTCAAGTCGCTTCGTCGAGACAGTGTTGTGAGTCTATTGTGAATGTATACTTCCGTATGAAAAACGTAAAAATCATGCAATGTAAATTCCCAAAGAAATTTCAAGTCGATTGGTCGAGACAGAGCTGTGAGCGTGTAATTCCGTGTGAATAACTGATTCGCGGTTGTAGTTGGCAAATTATGTTTTCCATCGGCGTTTCGCATGTCGCATTATTTTAGGCGAGCAAAGAGGTAGTGGAAGGTCATCCTGAGATAGTCCCGGCTACAGATGCAATCTTCCAGAGGTGAGTCGATTCGATTCGGGATTATAGCATGTTTGATTTTTATGAAGTGGTTGTAGTAGCTGCTGAGTAATTCATCGAGCAAGTTCCTTCAGGTCTACGAAATTGTCCAATGGTGAGGTCATAGTGTTCGTCGAGGAGTTGTGTCACCTCTCAACTGCTGAGTTAGCAGTGGTTGATAACCCGAGGGTCTTCTGTCTGCAGAAGCTGGTCGAGGTTGCTGATATCAATATGTCCAATCGCATCAGGCTGGTTTGGTCGCGGATTTGGCGCGTTTTGTCGGCGCATTTCGCGCAAGTGGCGCAAAGCAAGAATCAGCAGTTGTCCATGTATGCGATTGACTCGTTGAGACAGCTCGCACTGAAGTTCTTACAAAAGGACGAGTTGTCGAACTATCACTTCCAAGTGGAATTTCTTCGACCGTTTGAAGCTGTCATGGGCTCATCAGAAAGCTCGAGAGAAGTCAAGGAGCTCATCTTGTCTATTATGGAGTCCTTTGTGGCGTCGGATGTGACGAGAGCCAACATGAAATCAGGCTGGAAGTCTGTGTTTCACGTGCTCCTGTTGGCAGCCAACTCGGGTGGTGATAAAGCTGTTATTGAGATGGGTATGAGGATCGTCACGAGGTTGAGAGAAGAACATTTTGAGACCATTTGTGTGGAGAATATGCGAGATTATGTGCGGGTTTTGGTGGGATTTGCGCAATGTACTGGCGGAGGTTTGGAATTATCGATGAAGGCAATGCAGTATTTACAGGACTGTATAGGTAGGCAGCGCTGCTCTCGTCAAGGAGCTTCATATGCGACTGTGAAATTCAGACTATCTGGCTGATCCAGCTAGTCAGCTGCCTCCAGTGCAAATGTCATATCAACAAGGCCTCTTGACAGGAGGTGATCTATCATCAGCTTTTGTTGGATAATTGGTTTGAGCTCAGGCACGCCACAGTCAGGCGCGACACTGCCCACTACTGCTTCACCGGTGAAGAAAGAGGCTACACTCGGTTTGGCGAGTTCACAGCAACAACCAGCTTTGCATTGGTTCCCGGTAAGAATTGGGATAGGCGCCAATTGAAGTTTGAGATATTTATCCTCATCGAAACAGCCTTGAGGTTAGACCCGTAAGATGGTTGTTGGCAACCTGTTTATGCGTTAACGTTATCGAGGCTAAAATATTCATTTGAAGATGGTGTTGATCGACACCTTGAAGTAGTGACGCATAGTTTAGATGATATACATGTTGTTCACTATGCGCCACGCAAGTCCAACCGCTGGACTCTAGCCACACAGTCGCGAGAATGATGTTGATTGCGCGATGATTTAGCTTACGAAGAAGGCTCTGGCGCGACACTGTCTCAAGTTCTCACGGTCTCAAATGGGAACTTTTCAGAGGTCCTTGTGCATGCCAAGTTAACTGATGGTTAAATGGTTATAGTATCGTTTCGAGCGCTAAAGGATATTATGAGCTGGAAGGGCACCTCCCGACAATGCGTTGTATCCCTACTTAGCTTCTGAGTCAGAAGTTCAAATGCAGCGAGACTTCTACCCGTTAGATTAGAATGCTGTTAACTAACACCTTAAAATAGAGGCGTAGAGCTTAGAAGATGTACATTTGAACTATGCGCCACTTGAGTCGACCGTGACGGTCACGAAGGTAAATCTTGCGCCGACGTACGCTGGTAGCGCGACGCTTTAGCGTACGAGGCAAGCTCGGATTCCCAGCCGATTTATAGACTTTCGACATTTCCAGGTGAGCGCCTTGAACAGGATGAACAATTTTGATTGAAAAAAGGGAGAATCGACATTGTCGATTCGAGCATTGCCCTCAGGGTGATCAGACTAGGAATTCCGCTTATCACGCTGTATAACGGGAAAAATGGTGTTGATCAACACCGTGAAATGATGACGCATAGTTCAGAAGATATATATCTTCACTATGCGCCATCTTAATTTACCGTGGCGGTCGCGGAAGTAGATCTTGCGTCTGCGTATGGTGGTGAGACGGCGCTTCACCATACGGAGCAAGTTCTGGCGCTCGACCACTTTTAAACCCTCAGACATATCGAGGTAACTGTCGTGAAAGAGTCTCTGGAGTCAGCCTGTGCGGTCGTGACAATCTGATGAAAAAAGTGCAAATTGGTTGCCGGCCAGGATTCCACGTATCTCAGAACCATAACCGACGAAAAAATAGTAAAACTCATCTTTAACAGTTCATGTCGTCCATTGAGTCAATGGTATTTACGGAGTCGTTTTGACTCACTTCAACATGAGAGGTGTACTCATCTGACGAACAGATTTTGCAAGGTCTAACAAATTTTTCCTGTCTTACCTCACAAGGAGCGTCGTATTACGGCGGACTCCCCTGAGAGGAGTCGAAGTTGTCCTCCTGATATGTATGCCTCAAAATTGCGAAGAAACGAGTAGATCAGCGCTCCTTCATCAAGAATTCTCGTTCAGAACACAAGTGACTTGTGGTCTTCTTCACTACGCTCTAGTGAGATGGACTCAGTTCGATTAAAATCCAATACGAGTTTAATAGGATGGTGTTGACAAACACCTTGGAATAATAGCGCATAGCTATTATTTCAGCGATAGTTAATAATTATCGCTATTATTCCAAACCTATTTCTTCACTATGCGCCACTCGAGTCTACCGTGGCGATCACGAAAGTAGACTTTTCGTCAACGCATGCTTGTGGCGCGATGCCACAGCACACGTCGGAAGTCGTCCAGCTTACTGGACGACCTCAAATCCTGTTTTCTTGGTGACATAGCGAAAACAAGCTTACATAGAAATCTGTAACTTCCAGTGTGCAGTGGAAAATTTCTCTGATGTTTCTGATGGAAAAATAGGAATCGGAACTTTTGGCTTTTACCGGGCTAACGGCAATGAGAGACACCACCCTACGTCACTATCTGATGAAAATACCGTCAAAAGCTCTCGAACAAGGTCAATGGTATTGCGTGACTTAATTATGGACACAGGGATCATTAAGAGAAATAGTTTCTCTGAATGACCCTGCGTCAGTGAATATCAATTCTCAGAAACCGTCAAATACTTGTTTATGTAGTTGAAAAATTGAGCAGCACAATATCACTATCCGATTAAAAAAACGTCAAATAGCTTATTAATAGAGCGCAACGAATCAACCAGCACATTATCACTATGTGAACAAAAAACCAAATAGGTCATGATTGGAGCTTAATGAATCAACCAGCAAAGTATCACTTATCTGATGGAAAAACCGTCAAATAGCTCATCAATGAGGGATGAGGGGTCGCGCAGTACGATATCACCATCTGGTGAAGAACTGTGAATCGCTAACCAGCAAGTGGAATGCTGGTGTGTGTCGCGAACTGATAGGAACCCCACTAAATAGCTCATCGATAGGGCTAATAAGTTCGAGCAACACTGTGTCGTTATCATATACAAATCTATAAGGGACTCCTTGCAAGTGATTTGATTTTGACGATTCTCAGATACTTCATGGTTTGGAAGTACTTGTTTTCGACAGCCGACGAGACGTTCGTACAGCCGCTATCGATAAGTTGTTTGAGTGCCTCACATCACAGATTGATGATTTCGATAACGATACTCTACTCATGGTTTTCAACGGCGTAATAGTTGGGACTAGATGACTCTCTCTTACTCATATCGTTAGGTATTATCCCCCTTGTTTGACGATATGCTGCATTTGTTGACGCCTGGTAACAGGCCACCCACCCCTCCGGTTGAGAGGGGTGCCACCGAGCAGGGTGTCACCAGCAGTAAGTTTATGCAACTTTATGGAGTATATTTGTATTTTGACTAGAACACTTAGCAAAGTTCACGGGCTATATATTTTGCTTTTCATTTATGTAGCAAATCGTTTATGCAACTTCTACATCAGCAATTATTTTGCGCACCAGTGAATATCTCTTCCTTTTCTTTGTTCAGGTACATGTTTATCGGCTGTATCGGCCTTGACTCGTCTTGTCGACAAGCGCTTCGATCGCCTAGGGTTCCTCCTCCCACAGGTTAGAATGACGGATGTCGGAGATTTTTTTCTCGTGTTTCCGCAGATACTTGCTTTACTGGGAGCCTGTGTACATCACGAGAGTGAAGCTGTTGCTAGGATTGGTAAGCAGGAGGATCTGCTCATTTGGTGCGCATAAACTCATCGATGGAATTTCCGGTAAATTTAACTGTACGTGTGAAGTGTTTCTGGGAAGGCCGCCCAGATTTGTAGTTTCTCACGGAATTTCGAGCAGAGGGTACCACAATGAAGAGAGTGGCTCTCGAAATCTTTACTAGAGTAGT
>NW_003215453.1:426195-445501 GCF_000006405.1 Perkinsus marinus ATCC 50983 | reverse complement strand
ACTTTACCTAGCGAGCTTACTCAAAATAGTTAAGACTGTTAACAGCAATGGTCCGGTCCCTGCCGGCGCGACGAACAAGCACGGTGCGACTGGTTCAGTACGAAGACGTGGTGAGAACTTGCCTTTCGATTCGGTAAGTCTATTGGAGGGGATGCGTGAACAATATGGGCAAATGTGTGCATGGTCAAGGATGCGTGTTACCCATTAGGGAATTTAGGGACAATCGATTGTTTTTTGAGCTTTTCAACTTCCGTGTTGAAGTAAGGAGTTACTTACTGGGAAACTGTACTTCAACACTTGGTTTGGTGCACGGAATTTCTCTTCCCTGATTTTAAACTTATCCTAATGCACGGATAAAATATTCGGATTCTGAGTGTGCCGTAATGTGTCTTGCTGTTTTCAGTCGGAAGTGGTAACAAAGTGCGTCGTCCAGCTACTGTTGATCGATCTGGTATATAGAGTTTTCTTTCGAGAGCACTACGACAAGGTTCCATCTGGAGCCGTGGAAACCATCTTGGATGCGTTGCAGCTCAGTTTCAAGTAAATGGAAATGAACATTTTACGAAAATTGAATCAATTCTGACTCAGATTTGCTCATTCGTTCAACGTCCGTCTGGATATCAGGGAGAGGCTGAAGAAGCTCGGTTTTATGCGGGATATGAAGCAGTTACCAGGATTGCTCAAACAAGAGCGTGAAGGTATGGCAATAGTTGAGATGCGGTTTTCACCACCTGAGTGTATCTAACCCCTGGAGTTTGACAGTGATAGCGTTAATGATCATAATTGTACGAATTTGAGTTTTTGCCGGAGTGCAGTACTACTAATCGTTTGGCCACTCGGATGAATGCCAGTATTGGAGTGTAGGTGTAGACCTAGAACTCTGCAGCTCTATTCCTATGCTGGCAGTCAACCGTCTCTATGAATTCTTAGGATTTGACTGTATGTAGGTTGAGCTTGATACACCCGGAAAATCTTCTTTAGTTGATATTGTTTGCCGTTTCCCGAAACTTTGTTGACGATTTTTGGATGTTTTGGCTTCGATATTTCACAGGTATTTGTGTGTACTTTCGGCTGTTGGTGAAGCTTTATTCCACAACGAGCTCCCCAGAATGTGCTGAAAAACTGTCGCAAGTCAGCATGGACGTGGTTTCATCACTTCAACGGAAAGAAAAATTCCTCAAGACACCGCAAGAGGGCGGTCTTGGCACGCCAAAGGCGGCTGATCCGATCAAAGTTATGGAATTTGAACGCGAGGTGAGTATGACAATTTCAGTGTTTTAATGGATTTGATAAGCCGACCGGTGAGATGATTTCTTCCCCATGCGTTACAAATCTGTAGTGGTAGAAAATGATTGCCTCGAAAGGATATATATTCTGGCATGCTGAAAACGCAGCGAGTTTGATCACGAGGAAATTGAAAGATGCAATTGCTCATTGGGGATGCCCTGGATTGTGTCCAGTGTTAGAAAATATGTGCATGTATTCTGCATATACGGTCGTCGTCCGTCTCTCACCGAAATTGTGTTTTAATTTCATTATTACTATGTGTTAACGAGGCACTTGGCCTGCAGGTCGCGGGGTTGATCCCTCTGGTGTCCGATGTGATCCTCGCCTCGCTCATGGACCTATCGGATGACATGTTTGCTGAGAACTGCGCTGAATGGATCTTCCCTATGCTTAGCGATCTCATTCTAGTGGACGATCGAGGGATTCGGAGCAAGGTGAGTTCTTGGCGCATACCCCTCATACTTATGCTAGTTTGGGGAGAAAGGATTTGAAAAGGATGAGCTCGCACATTCTCAAGCACGAATTACTGTCCTTGGGGGACTCTTTGGTATTCTTAGGTTGATTGCTAAGAGCTCGAATCTGAGTCCATTTTTACGCAAATAGTTCATTCTTACATTCCAACTGGAAAATTGCTCGTATATTCCTTTGTGATGATAGTTGAATACGAACTCACTTGAGACACCAAGTTCGAGCTGTGTATCCCAGTGTGAGGGGTGATGATTATCAGATACAGCAGATAATGTCAACTAAGGTGAGAGCAGTCCTCAACAGGGGAACACCTCAGTCCTCGTCATCAGCAGGCCATCAGTGAGGTTTGCTGTCTTTTTATAAGTATTGATATCCCATTACCTGTACTGTCACTTTCAAGCTCTCTTGCTGATCGTGGTGTGCCTTGAGTTGATGGGGAAAATGTGGCATATCGCCGTGGACCAAAGATCCTCCTATCGATAGGATTGGAACACCCTTGAGCTGTGTGATCCGCCTCTGATTTCGTTGATCTTTCTTTTTTCCGACCTCCAGGATTGTTCCAGGATGTCTGAAAATACGGCTCGCATCGCTATGATGGTGGAGTGAGCCAGCATGTGGTGAGCTAGATCATCTAGCCTAGATGATAGATTTGATATCTTCATCGACTCATGTTCAACTTTATGATCTCTCGCATTGACAGCGCGGCATTGTTTTGGGTATCGAGATTTCTATGATTAATAATATTCGTAATCGTCTGCTTGTATTATTACTCATTGCACTTCCTCTCGGAATATGCTCAATCGTGTTGGGTTTCACTTTCTCAACTCAAGTCGTAGTTCAATAATTCCCTTGGTCATCGTCTTTCCTGATGGTTTGTATTCGCCCCGCGGTCCTGTCTGACCTCCCTGCCATGCAGGAATGTAACCTTATGTGTTTGCCCGAGAACTATCAGGTGCGAAAGTGAGGTTGTAATTGGGCCATAATAACTTTCTTCAGATGAAATATTATTTCTATCACATATTGAGCTGGCCTCAATTGCTCTACGTCGCCGAGGATACTGATCGTAAAATAGTTGGATATGTGAGAAGCTCGCTGTCAGCGTTCGTCTTGCAGGGGAACTTTCTAATCGATGCAGGTATTAGCGAAGATGGAAGAAGACGCCGGGTCGGAACCCCCTAATGGCCACATCACGAGTCTCGCTGTGCTCAGGTGGGTGCACTATAGACTATTTTTTTGAATTGTCCCACTATATATCACATTATAGACCCAAATTATATCATAATCCCACTAGCTACTCCTGGGTTCACATATCGACTCTCTGTATCTTTAATAGAATCTCCTCGACAATATCGTTCTGATAGGTTACCTGTCATAGGTATTGTTGTTGTCGTACCATACCTTTTTTCAGGTCACACCGTAAGCTTGGCATCGCCACGAGGCTCATGAAGGCCGCCTTGAAGGCGATGCACGAGACGTTCGATGCGGAATATGTCAGCTTGCATGTAGGTTGCCTAGTTCCCTCGACTGAGAATAGTTTATTGATAATCATCGTGAAGAATCTGATGTCGCAGGTCCGAGTGTCGAACACGGCAGCCCTCACTCTTTATAGAGATACTCTCGGCTTCAAACAACACGATCTCGATAAGCAATACTATGCGGATAAGGTGCGCCTTTATCTTCGGGTTGGATTCACTGAACGGTCGTAGTAGATGGGATAGCCCATTATGATATCATGATTTCATGACAACTTTCCTGGCGGTTGAGGCAGGAAGTATGCAACGCATGATTCCCGCCTCAACCGTCACGAAAAGGCCATTTTTGTGAGGTCATCGTCTGGGTTATGGTTAGCCTTCTCGAGCCGGTATTTGTACCGAAATCCTTGTTGCGATAACACAGCAATTTTGATAGTCAATTTTGATCGCTTCAATCGGAAGCGACACGGGACGAATCGTTTCATATGACGCATCATTCATTTTCACTACAGGAGGATGCATTCGACATGCGTAAATATTTGACTACTGCAGTGCCCGAAGCTGACAAAGATAGTCAAGAGGAGAAGAAGGCAACTGCCGGAAGTAATCCTACGCTGACTGAGGTATATGGTCAACACGTTCTGGATCTCTTAATTACATGCTGATTTTCTCAGAACATTCCTGGAGACGCTGCGGCGAATTAGTTTTGATGAAGCTACGCAAGGAGGAAAGCTGAATTCAGCGATATTGGCATTGACCTGAGGCTATAATAGCCTGGCTATTACGTTGATCGTCTGTTTCTATCCTATGGATACACAATTGCGCTCTATGATTTGCAGAGAAAGCGAGTTTTCTCGTTGGGGATGTTCAAGGATCTACGAAGAAGAAATCATCATTTCTCACCTCGGAGAGGCAGTCCCGTTCGGGTTCATATGATAGCGTTAAACGGAACCGTTGATAGGCCTGACTTTTCTCATGATGACAGTCAAAACATCGATATAGGTTAGGATGGTGTTTGCCAACACCTAAATAGTGACGGATAGCTCAGATGATGTATATCTTGACTACGCGCTTGAGTTGTGCGTGACCGTCGTGAAAGTATATCTTGCATCGACGAACGCAAAATATACTTTGAGAAATCAAGCTCGAATGTCTAGCCGAATTTCAGCAGTTTGACATTCTTGGATGAGCGCTTTGAAGGGGATTAGGAAATCTGATGGTGAGAACAATCTGATTAAAGAGTGTGAGATGGGTCTGATGTGCCTACGAATCATTCCTGTCGAAAAAAGGAGAACCTGCTTCTTCAACTCCAACAACGTTGGTAGTCACGATGCTCCGCATCATGCCGCCCATGATGATATGAAAGGGTGAAGGTCGCTTCCCACTTGAAGTGATCTTCCTGTAGCACTTGGTTCGCCCGAGTGAAGGCTTTTCCGGATGGCCACTCGGTACTCCTGCTATTGTATGCGGAGCAAGGTCTGGCACTCGGCCACTTCTGAAACCTCAGTTATATCGAGGTTGCTACCGTGGACGTGCCTCTGAAGTCACCTTGCGCGGTCCTCACAATGTAATGTAAAAAGTGTGAATTCGGTGGCGGTCGGGATTCCACGTGTCTTAGTGTCATAACCGACGGAAAAATAATAAAACTCGTTTCTAAGAGTTCATTCATTCATGTCATCTACTGTCGATAGACTATTAAGTCGAAGATTTATGGCCATAAGTCTCTCACAATGGGAATTTTAGATCCCCCCTGTGAGATTATATCAGCTCTATGAGAGCACATTATGAGTTCAATTGGATGGTGTTTACAAACACCTCGAAATAATAGCTGGAATTTAGAGACATATATCTTCATTATTACGATCTCACATCCTGCTTTCCCGATGACATCACGACCACAGGCTTCTCCAGAAACAGATGCCATTGATGTGAGGTGGAGAACTTCTCTGATAATTCTGATGGACACATAGGAACGGCAGTGAGAAACCCCACGGGTTGATAGTAAGGTTGATACCCAATTCCCTTAACTATGCCCTTCACGATGAGTACGACCAATGGTCGTACTCAATGAGTACGACCATTGCTGCGGTCGACCAATACGAGACAGTCAGTCTGACTTTTCGAGTTTTCGTTACAGCTATTACGAACAGTTTACGAACAGTTCAGCAAATATACATCTTCTGAACTGTGCGTCATTTTGATCGGCCATGGCGATCGCGAGAGTAGATCTTGTGCTTACGTATGGTCGTGGCACGATGCCTCACCATACGGGACAAGATCTGGCACATGGCCACTTGCGAAACCTCAGTCATATCGAGGTATCTAATGCAGATACGTTTCTGGAGTCATCCGTGGTGCTATGGACAATCTGATGGAAAAAAGGGCAAATTGCGTGCCGGTATTAATTGTACGAGACTGATTAAAAAATAGTAAACTACCACTCCGTCGGGAATTCACCTAGTGCTTCCCTGGTGCCATAACTTTGGCGAGAATTTGATAGGATGGTGTTGACCAACACCGTGAAATATTGACGCACAGGTCAGAAAATATACATCTTCTGAACTGTGCGTCATTTTGATTGGCCATGGCGATCGCAAAAGTAGATCTTGCGCCTACGTATGGTCGTGGCACGATGCCTCACCATACGGGACAAGATCTGGCACATGGCCACTTTCGAAACCTCAGTCGTATCGAGATATCTAATGCAGATACGTTTCTGGAGTCATCCATGGCGTTAATGACAATCTGATGAAAAAAGGGTAAATTGGGTGCCGCTAAGGATTCTACGAGTCCGACTAAAAATGGTAAAATTGCCACTTTGTCGGGAATTTACCTGGTGTTTTCCTGGTGGCATAAACTTAGCACGAGTTTGATACCAGCTTTTGGCCTCTGCAATAGCGAACACAAGAGGCATGCTGCTCAGTCCCGGTTGTATCACTTGTTTCATTATCCAGAATACATTAAGGCTGACCCCCAATTTTCTCAGCAATTTCCTTCACGATGAATCCGGCTATGGTGTCCACCAAACCTTTCTGAATTCGAACGCTCGTCTACACCGCATTTCCAGGCCTGGCAACGAGTCCAGATGCAATCGTTGCATGATCATCATGCCATGATGCAACGATGCACTGACAACTCAACAATACACACATACATGTGTGAGGAGAAAGAGCTCAGCCAACGGACAATAGAGTTTGCACTGTACTATGCAGAATCATCATGTGCTGTGAGATTGAGTGGCTGTTCTTTTTTCTTAGGATTTCCGGGAAAAACGGAAGGCGAGCTCTCATGACCCATATTATCTGCCGAGTAACTTGATAAAGACCGGTCACCGATCCATCATCAAGGCGAATGCGTCGATGACTGGCATGACTAAGATAGCAACATGACGATGGGCAACGGCCATGAAGCAGCCATGAAGCTGGTACTAAGAGCTGTTAGGGATCTCTATTGAGGAACTTGGAACATCGGAAGCGCTCTCAGCAACTATAAGATAGGCTCCATATTATCGAGTATCAATGATCATTAATCTATCAATGGGTTCATTGATGATCCACGTCCAGAATTTGCACTGTGAAAGTTCCAGGATGGTTCCTCTTCTGAATCATATCAAATTGTGACTGCGAACTGCCTTATTCAAAGAAAGGCAGCCCTATTCTAAAGACCGCGCTGCTCATGTAGTTGCACGGAATATCACTGATCATCGTTCTTCAATCATTCGAGGTAGTGATGATATGATGACTGTTCAAATTAGTCCTCGTTCAATTATTATTCAATCCATGATCTTACGAGGGATAATTTGTTGGCGAGCGAGAAATATTTTGCGCTGAAGAGTGATGCCGCCGCGGCTTCTCTACCGAAAGGTTGTTAGATGGCACATTTCCTCATGCGCGCCCCTAAATTCCTCGCTCCGCGCAGCGTCGAAGGAACCTATTCTGAGCCGAGTCGCCTCCGATGTAGTGGTGCAGCAGCATGAAGGGCGTGGAAAGCCTCTCAACACCTTCGATGGCCATCTTGGCACACAGTGACAACTCTATTAACTTTTCGTCGATAAGCAATAGCAGAAAGTTAAAAACTAAAATGCTTAGAAGAGCTATGATCACAGATAACCGTCGTGAGATGGTTGCTGCGTATAATGCTCCTTTAGATGATAATACTATTCAAACATTAGAAGAAGTGAGAGAAGCAAGCGCTGATGATGTAAGATTATTTATAACTTCCATAACACCAGCTGAAACTTCTGAAGCTGCTAATCAAGCCAATCAATATCTGTATGTTGGTTTTAATATGAAATTATTATTCAATTTTACGCATAAATACAAAGAACTAGCGCAAATCAGTGATGAACAATATAAGAAAGATATAGTTGAAATGTGTTCTTTAGCTCTACTAAAAGGAAATAATTTATCCAAGATTACTGAAAGAATCAATGAGGCTGCTAGGATTAAAGTAAATCAGTTCATACAGCGTTATCATCTGAGATCTAATGTAAGAAATAGAAAATTTGACATTGCTTTGACCAGGATCCTCAGTATATTCTCTCCTATTGCATCAAAGTTGATGGTATCTACTAATCATAAGAAAAAGAGGCCGGCATCGGCTAGCAGGAAATCGGTGATGAAGGCCATCTACAATAAATGGGAACGACGACGTGAGGGACAAGGTAGAACCGGGAAAAACCTGGCTAGTATACGGAAGTTCTGCGAGGATCATTCAGTCAGGCCTCACTCTGACGAAGAAGCCTATTGCGTTAGGTATGGGACTAAGACTGGTACGTACTTTGTATTTTCATGCCTCAAAAAACTGTTGGAGAATACGCAGGGAGAAAACTTGGTGCTTACCTGCGACCACACCGACGGCCTGAGCTGGTTTAGGCTGACAGCACTGGTGGTAGGCACCCTACATCCGTCGGGCCAATACAGACCGGTATGTTTCGCCTTAACCAACAATAAGAAGACCGCGTCCGCAGCCGCCGTCTTCGCCTGCATCAGGTAGCAAGCAGAGGCTCTTGGTGTTGCATTTCGGCCGACAACGATTCTGGCAGACGGAGCAGAATGCTTCACGAAGAGAGACCACTGGTAGAGATTAGGAGATTAGAACCATAGGAGATTTTCGCCCTTAAACGCCCAGTTCAGTCTCACTGAGACTGAACTGATCATACTGACAGTATGATCAGTTCTGTCGAGCGGGGCGGCTATGCCACTACTCCAAGACTTACATGATGGTACAATCGGATGTAAAAACGAATGACATTACAAATTTTGTAATACAAAATCATTTTAGTCGGTACGGCTGGAGTGGCGGCGCTACGAAGTCGGTACGAATCATTGACGTCGGTACGGCGCTAGTCACAGGACTGGTAGTTGAAACAATATGGTCACAGGACCACTAGTTGAGGACCATTAGTAGAGAAAGCATACATACAGGTGAGCCTGATAGTCAGAAGTAGTCGTGATTGTCAGTAGTAGTCGTGATAGTCAGTAGTAGTCAGTAGTAGTCGTGATAGTCAGTTGTAGTCGTGATAGTCAATAGTAGTCGTGATAGTCAGTAGTAGTCGTGATAGTCAGTAGTAGTCGTGATAGTTAGTAGTAGTCGTGATAGTCAGTTGTAGTCGTGATAGTCAATAGTAGTCGTGATAGTCAGTAGTAGTCGTGATAGCCAGTAGTAGTCGTGATAGTCAGTAGTAGTCAGTTGTAGTCGTGATAGTCAGTAGTAGTCAGTAGTCAGGCAGTAGCTCACCCGGGTGGTACCTGGACTTATTTGTAGTGGTGAATCTCAAATCATATGCCTATCGCTCTACGTCCTCCAGCCAGGCGTCAAGAGCAGTGTGGACCTAGGAAGGAGACATTGTTCTCACCACATACAACACACCCCCAGTAGTACCGTCTCTTCCTCGGTTCAAGCGAGGCTACTCAGTCAACCTTCGATTCACAATGCTCACGGGCGGTGAGAGCCTTTCTGCATAATCGCAGCTGAGGGAGAGAGTCTACTAATCCATTAGAGGTAGATACTACATCCTGAAGGAGGTCGAACCCCGCGGCAACGTGGTATCCACGACATGCAGTCGTCACCCTGGTGAGAACACGAGACTCCAAAATTTCTCTCGTGACTAGAGTGGTCCACCGTCCAACCTAAACAAATCAGAGTCAGTGAGACAATCTAACGAGCTCCCGCTCTCCCGGATCGTGTGACAAACTGCCACTAGTGGGCTGTCAGCGTGATCGGTGTTAGCCAAACGATATATGCCATAATTTCCACGGTGATAGTGGTTACACCGACTGAAATGATCAAGAACCTCTCCAAGACAGAAGAGTGACGAGTCGTGAAACACGTTATGCCGTATATAGCTGGCATAAAGTTATCCGTGCTAGTAGAGAGAGAAGGAAATTTATACTTGAACTCCAGACTGGAGTCTCCAGTACGATAGCGATAGCGTAAGTAGCTAGAAAATATTAGCTTTCAGTAAATGATGCTGTTACGTGAGTATGCTTTAAAGAGTTTTAGCGTTCTCTGCTTCCAATACCTCCCGTAGCGAACGTTCTCGTTTACATATTTTGCACCCCCATCTACAACTTTTGGATTGTGCAAACTTATCAATGTAGCGGTATAACCACGTGAAGACCCCTATAGTATAGGGCCTATACTGGCCAGTTGTACGGCAGGCCTGATTCAGTTCGCCTACATACCCGCTCACGTGCCCCAATTTGGGGCCCCCAAAGATCTAGAATGAGAGCGATTTGGCACTCTCAACTTCCTTGGCATGACGGAAAATCAACGTAGACTCTACCTAATACGGGGACACTGGTCAATAGTCCTAGAAAGCAAGTATAATGGTCGTACACCGAAGAGAATGGTAAGAGGCAAGCATGAGTAATTTAGGGGCGGTTTGAGTACTTTAGGGGCGGTTTGAGTACTTTAGGGGCGGGTTGAGGAATTTAGGGGCGCAGCGAGAAATTTAAGGGCGGGCATGAGCAGGCGCCGTTAGATGGGACCTACAAAAGCGTTCTTTATTCATAATAGCACGAGTGCGATAGTGCGCTTTTGTGGACCAACGGTAGCAGACTGATCCATGTCACCTCTGAAACTATTTTTCTGATGACACGGGCATCTTTTATTTTTCGTTTCTGACCTACGGGCATCTCATCAATAATGTCCGTAAGTTACGGACCGTAACGTCTCTCAACAACAACTTGTTGTACTCTGGGGTTAGCAATCGATAATCGCATAATAGTTATCCAAAGTCATGTATCGATTTTTGATCACTTTCACTCAGTTTACTAAATTAGCAACATGCCTAAATTAAAGAAGGGGAATCAGGACTATTCCCTACTCCCAGTGCTACTAGCATTCTGGTTGGCGGCTCCCATAGGGGCTGTCATTACTTTCTACTTGCTGCAACGAGACCTGCAGGCTCTCTATTCAGTGAGGGAAGTACTTCTTCGATATAGTAGAGCTCATTGATAGGTTGAACTGATAGAATTCCTTGCAGCTGCTGTTTTTGGCCTAGTTGGAATCAATCCGGATAGTAAAGGGCCGATTATACTCGGATGTATCTCGGCCACGCTTGGTAATATGGAATTCGGTATTATTACGAATATTGTGAAATTAGAAGAAGTTATATCAATGCTGGCCTGAGCAGTGTGGGAAAATATGCACGTGGTGTTTGTGACAAATTGCCACTGACAAGATAAAAATTCTGAGAAAATTTGTTATGGTTTGTGTACACTTCTTCCTGAACTCTGTAGTTAGTGAGGAAACTCAGCTGGGGGAAGCGAATATGTATTCGAACACTGGACCTGATTAAACTAATCTCAGGTACATTTCTCGGAGTTGCTACTGCATTCACAGCAATGGGAGTGTGTATACCAATGCAGGCCTTTGTAATACGGGAGGGGAGGGTGCTGGATTTGAACCTGGGTGAATCGATGCAGATATGCGCATTGGCCGTTTTCCACTATGGGGAGTTCGTGTGCAACTACTGTTTCCAGGATCATGAGAGTATAACGTAAGTGGGAAATAGTATCCCATGAGTCAAATTAATATTAACTAGCTGACAGCATTACTCCTATCAGTAGTCATTGGGACATGTCGTGAATGGCGATAGGATTGTGAATGATGAAAAAACCAGAGCATCTGATTTAGGGGTGAATCAATGAGCAGCGCGAGTGAACGCACGTCGGTTACGACCTTTGTGACTGTAGAATTGCTGTTATTAAATATTATCATCCGTATGCAACACCTGTTCGACTAGACATGGAGTAGGTGGCATATAGATGTAGCTGCACGGTCAGTGTTCGTCCCATAGAACATAAGGCATGTACCAGGTACATGCAGTCGGTCGGTCAGTACTGCTCTTTATTCAGTAGTGGAATAGGCACTATCGATGATATTGTATCGTGCAGATAATAGTGATGCAGGTACAGCACGTTTCTTATCAATAATTCCGGTGCCTTCACAATAGCCCTATCGGCGGCAGCTCTTGAGTACACCATCATGGGTGGAGATGGATTGGGTTTACTAGGGAAGATTGGACTGATAATAACTATAGGAGGACAGTTACTAAGATGGGCAGCGTTCATGAGGTATTAGTTACAGGGGTACATTATTGACTCCGTTTATCACCGTGATATGAAAAACACTGACGAATATTTTACATGATTTCCCTTTCGTGTTCTCCGTTACTTTTTAGCGTTACTTGCGACCTGTCCATCCGATATGGGTAACCGCTTTGGTCATCATGCGACCCGCATGATCAGAGAATTCAGTATTCTCTCCGAATCAGAAAAATGAGCCTCGAGATTTTAGGTAGATGAGAACGCGGTATGTAGGAGTATTGCTGTAGGAATTTTCCCGTGCTATGCATCCACATGTCTATAGAGGACCACCTCGACGAGGAGTGACGACTGCCGGACCACAGGCATTTGACATGTCTGATATGCTGCATGCCTTGTCCAGAGCAATACGAAGTGCATCGTATTTGTAGCGACCGGTCTGAGAGAGTTTAGCTGAAGCACTAGCGTTGAACGATAGCCATAGACGGGAGGACGTGACAGCTGCGTGGGTGAATTTGGTTTCCCCAACAATCGCATACAAGGCTGCCTTGGTTTGGTATGACTGTCCGGTATGTCGTTATACTCTACAAGCTTCAACTTACCGGATTATCGTCTTATGAGTCTTGCTGAGCGAGAGGGTGATGGCTTTGGCCTACCACAGTGATTGAGGGTTGGAAGTGGAATGTCGTGGAGGATGAGCTTGCCGTGTGTGTCTTCTTGTCTCATGTTCCGCTTCATTTACGGCTACACTGAGGAATTCATGAGCTGGCTATGGGAACGCCTGCATCACAGCTTGCTACGACGCTCGCAATGATACTGTATCACACGTCAAGAGAGGATAATCGCACATATTTGAGGACTGGAAAGTATGTTTTGGGATTAAATCGTCTCTCTAGACACGGGGTAAGTTACCACATATGATCAACTGTCGATCAAACAGGATCGATCCGAAACAGCGATATCTCTGAAAAGTTCATGCTGTGGGCTCCAAGACAGGAAAGAATGAGCAATGAAGCTCGGTTGCCGCGGTTATCAGACATCATAGGGTTCCGACTGGAATGCTCATTGCTTCTTCGCCCACGTATGCCGGTGAAGACGCCTTGCAAGACCTTGCATTGAGACGCCGTTCCTGGGCTCTAGTTTAGAGAGTCCTAACAGCTCAACCCTGAATGAGCCTCATTGAATGATGCGATCGGGAACGTTTGAAATGTCACGATACACCTCCCCAAGAAGTATTCAATCAGCTGTATGTTATTTCTTTCATCTGATTGTGCAGAGTTGAGCCGGACAGCTTCTCGTGATATCCTTTGTGGATGGGAGAGGTCAAGGCGTGGGGGAATAACACATCGTGCAATCTTCACTCAACTTGAAAGTGAAAAATTAGCAATGGGTTGTCACTGACGACTTGTCAGTGAATACGCGGTAGCGAAAATTTTTCACTTTGCAACTCCTGCTTTCTCAAACGAGATGATTTCCAGCGGGCTGCGCAGTTTCAGAGGATTAGAAAATGCAATTTCTGATTCTTGACTTACCTCGCTGCTTTCAGCGCTGGATCGAATTTCACTCATCGAATAAGATTACAAAGGGGCGATGCACAGCAGCTTATCACAACAGGAGCGTAAGAGTGTTATACTATAGGGATATGTATTGTATCGTTCTGTGAGCAGATATGAACTATGCCGACATCCAGGCTATAGTGGATGGTTTTGGTGGGCAGTTGGAACGCAGTTGTTGTTGTAGTAGGGGGAAAAACGTTTGTCACGATTTGGCAATAATCGTTTTGATTGAGAGGCGTTGTGATGACGATAAGGACGTGAGGTAGTTGTGTTATAGAGCATCAGACGTAGTCGTACCGCTGTCGTAGTCACGTTGTATTTGAGCACATGCTTTAAAACGTGCGTGAAAACGATACTTTATCGGATTTAATTACCCTCAGAGGTAATCGTTTGTGTCTACTTTTGTATACGATATGTGCGTGGTGGTTCTTCTATGAGCGGCTAAGGTTCGAGGAGCGGACGCTTGAATATTTTTACAAAGGAGAGTATGTGAGGTAATAAGAAGATATGGCTGTTTTGGAAGTGAGTGAAATCGTCCGATACAGGACTTTTTCGCGCCAAACGTTGAAACGACCTGTGAGAGGTGGGAACATTCTGAAACGCGTATATCAAGGCTGCTGCTTCGGTGGATCGATCTACGGTTAGAATTAATGATTGTTTTTAGAAGCATCACAAGCGATTTAACACGGGTTAAAACAGTTGACCTGTTCGAACGATTTCAATCCACCTTTCTCGCTGAGTGTTGATCTATTTTTGCGAGTGACAGCAAATCGCTTTAGTGCGGCATTCGTTTGTGGTGGTGGTGGTGAATCACCACTGATGATCAGTACATGTTCTCTTTCCTTAGCTGAGCTTGGGAGTTTTCTCACTAGTTATAAAAGTTTACGTATGAATTCGGGTAGAAGTGTACAGAAGCCAACGAGAATTTCCCCGAAATTTCCTCAAAAATTTCTGATTAACTATGAAGATTTATTTTATGCCCAGATATCGGCACGCGGTCGGATGCAGGATTCCTCTTATGGACCTAGCATTGCATAGAGAGCGTTTGAGGAGAGGCACTAGAGAGCAATGACGCCTTTCTATGGGAATAACGTTGTTGTGTGGGAGTTGTGGACGATGAGACTCGCCGTTTGTCGCTGGGCTGTATTGGTAGTGATCAGTTACAATGGAGTCTTACCCTAGTGATATGAAAAACAGTAGTGGAAAATATATTTCACGGCTACTGCATAGTTTCGCGAATATCGCGTTTTTCACAGAGTATTACGCTTCCACTTCACGTTAAATGGATGAAACTCCAATATATTAAGAACAACTAAAAATATATAGTAGCGGTCGCTATTGAGCTTAGTAATAACTACTATAACATAAATATCAAATATTTCATCATTAGCTATGTTTACCAGACTTATCATCTTATTAATGATAACAATTATTGAGGTGCTCTCGCAGATTTTCGTGTTTTTGTCTATGAAGATAGCATGAAATGATTTGAAGTGAATATATAATTTCTATAGTTTTCCCGTTATTGTTATTTGTTCATTATGGCGATGCACGCCGGGCAGTTGATCTCGGAGAATAAACCGGATCCTGACGAGATATTGCAGCTGCCAGAGGGAGATGAGCATTTACATGGTGGAGAAAGAAGGATGTAATGAGAGGAAAATTTTGGGAAAATTTTGGAAAAATTCTTGTTGGTTTTACGAACATTTTTACCCTAATTGTTGTATAAACTTCTGTAATTAGTAAGTAAAGTCCTGAGCTCAGCTGAGGAAAGCGAACATATATTGCTTGACTGAGAATGAGGATAATTTGGTAAAAACATGGAATTTTTTCCCGTGTTTCTGACATTTCATATTACTTATTGTTGATGAATAATTTATTTACCATTTTTATTTTCATCTGTTCTCATTATTCTGTGGATGCCCCATATTTATACATAATTAGTAATAAAAGGGCAACCTTGGTTAACCACATCTTATTATTGATATTTACAATCGGTGTGGGAAAATATGCACGTAGTCAACTACATATGTAGGTGAAATTTGTGGAAATTTCGAGGAATTTTTATTGGCTTGTGTGCGTTCATACCCGAATTAGTATGTAAAATTCTATAATTAGTAAGTAAACTTCTGGAATCGGCTGAGGAACACGATCGTTCATTCCAAGTCTGTATATTCCAATATATTTATAGGGGTAGATATATGTATTATCGCGCCATCGCGAGATCTCGTCCGAATTATCGTCTAGTGATAACTGGTCGATTATTCAATCAATACTATGTATTTCTCTATGTGTAGTTATTACGAACCGGAATTACGTCAAGACAATACGGGGACGTTCACGATATGGCTGGAGGATCATACTGCTGCTCACGCGTTAAGATCGGAATTATTGAGAAATAGACAAGTGAAATTCGCGGGGTATAAGGTAGTGGTGATTTGATTATATTGTTGGTATGTATGAGGTGGTGATAGGTTCCTCATCCGTTGGAGAATAAACTGTTGATGAGAGTTCAAGTTACTTCACGTGAGTTGGTTGGAGTTCGTGTCTTTCATGGGGGAGGAGGAGGTTCGAATCCCGCGGAAGTGATTTAAGAGCAATTGTTTTTGAAGGGAATGAGAATTGCTTCTGGGTTTCATTTAGGGTAAACTTTTTCATATTTGGCTTGAAATTCAACATGAATGTCAAGTTCGAGAACGCATTAGTGTCTTTGAGAAAATTTCGTTTCACTGTACAGTATATATTCGGATCTGGATATCATGAAACCCCATAAGTACGGTCTACTTGGTCTGGGCGATTTAACCCGAGTAAAAACGTCGCTAAGCTGCGTGTGCAAGATTGATCTTCGACTCCTCAGAGACTACTCCAGTGGAAGCAATGAAGGAGGCACTAAAGTCGTTGCGGTCAAAGGGAGACCAGGTAGAGTTGTGTATTAGTTCAACGAGGTGTGGTAACGAATTTTTACTCTTCGTATTTAATTATGGATCGTTTGTAATGGTGATAGTAATTTATACGATTTCCACGCGGAATAAGGTCAAGTATAGTTTTTCAGCAGAGCGAAAATCACTAAAAAAATAACGCAAATTTTCTCTACTGGAATTTTTGAAAGAGTTTTGTAGTGTATGTTGTGATTGTTCTTAGTTGGAGAAGGAGTTTGATCGTTCCTTGAAAGCGTATCAAGGGATAGCAGGAGCCGGGGCTGCTACTGTTGGTGCTGGGGGAGCACGTGTGGGCTTCTAAGTTAGAGTATGTCGTATGTTGTTGTGTTTGGTGATAATTTTGGGGAGTGGGAGAAATTTGGTAGTGTGGGAAAATTGTGGTATTATAAAATTGTAGATTAATTTGTATATAAATTGCCGTAATTAGTGTGGAAACTTCTGAGCGCAGGTGAGGGATGCTAACGAACATTCCAACACTGAGTATGAAAAACACGAAAAAAATATAAACAAAATATGGATATGAAAATATCTGTCGTTTTTTTTCCCACACATTTAATGTGCAGTTCTTCACTCCTAGTTATGGTTAATCTCCGACTGCTAGCATTACATTAGAGATGGTTGATTCACTTGGATTCGACTGTGGTGAATTACATTTACATTGAGTGCGATATCAACTGGTGAGATAACGACAAGCAATTTGGAGTTAAAATTATGTTTACGTTTTTGTTGATGGAGGTTTTCGGGTTAAACGAGATTTTGGTGAAGATGCGGTTGGTAAGTACGATGTAATGAGGTATTGTGGTGAATGTAGGGTGAAGAGACTTCAGGTAGGGAGTGGTGAATGTGAGGAGATGCGGTGAGATTATATTATTAATGAATTGAAATGCTCCATCGGATATATCGCAACAGGCTGTTTCGGTGAGGAGGATATGGTGAAGAAAGTTCCCGTTTAGTAATGCTCAACCTTGGTTTGTTAGTGAGGGTTGCATCGCCGGGATAGTCTAGTGGTTATGACGTCTGCCTTACACGCAGAAGGTCGCGGGTTCGATCCCCGCTCCTGGATACAACTTGTATGATTGACTATGTTGTAGACTTGTATCATACAAGTTGTATGATACAATTCTAATCATACATGCATTAATCCGGATGATATTGAAACACTTTGCAAATACCTAACTACGCGCTGATGTATTTCTGCATATTTAAAAATCACTGATCGTTTATGCGGACTTTGCGCCTTCGCGCGCCACGAAAATCGCTGAGTGAATTGTGTAGTAGTGAATTCAGATGGAGGAATTTCTGCAAAGGTGTGGGTGAAAAAATGTATTTCTTGTGCATAGGAATTGTGTTGGGTTAATGATAGGGATAACTACTTAGTGTTGATCTTCCGTGAATGACAGCAGCGATCGTCGGAAAAGAAGGCCAAGTCGGCTATGGACAGACTCAACGGGTAGTTACTGAGAGGAGTTCATTTGAACTTGGGAGTGAAGATTGGGTAGAATTACGGTATTGAGAATTTCATATTGGTTTGCAGAGATGTGTACGGATGTGAGAATTTCACTGCTCTCGGTTTAGTGGTCGTTGAGATGGTAAACTGGCAGTAGGTAGTCGTTGATTTGATAAGAAGTTGAAGCGATGATGATGATGATGATGATGTGCGGAAGGTGTGGTATGGGTGATTCTGGCTGTATATGCTGACTGAGATTTCTCACACAGAGAGAATGGAGTTTCACCCGTTTCACGTGAAGTGGCATAAATGAAGTGAACTAAAACACTTCGCGAATTGCACCGGACAGATCACACCGTGAAAATAGGCAGCATTTCACGTGTTTTATGCGTTATTCGCTGCTTACATGCGTTTTTCGCGAAGTGAAATGTGATAGATATTTTACACTAGTGTTTTTTTCACATCACTAGGGTGAAATTCCAATATGTGGGTTTCTCACATTTCTGAGTGGTCTCATTATGAAGATAGACCTGGAGTTTGAACGCTCTCTCTTACACGCCCAACGAGGTCGAATTTTAATGAGTTCTCAAGATTCAGTGTGTTGGGAAATCTTATGATGAATATCAAAGTTGCATTTTTTAAAGAAAACAGTTTTCTTGATTGTATCGAACAATCGTTTGATTTTTACGAGTGCTTACTCTTGAGAAATGACTTCGCCGAGCCAGAGAAGTGATAAAAGCGTGCTTTCGTCGTCAATGCTCGTTGGTTGATACTAAGTTGGTCAAATTTTTTTTAGTAAAAAACAGTATTTTCTGTATTTTTTTCGTTAGTAAAAAACTGTATTTTCTGTATTTTTCTTTAGCGCTATGCAGAAATAATTTCTGCAGATGTTCTGCAGAAAATAATTCTGAAAGATGTATTTTATCTGGCTCTATTCCATCCGTATAAAGCCAGGTGATGGCTCCTCTATGATCATCGGCTGTGAAAAAAAAGATAAGTAGAGTGGCTACGGTAGGATGGAAATATTTCTGCCAAAATTTTTTGCAAAAATCGCGCGATATTCATCTTGGGACCGTTGAGAATCACGTAATCTGTCGGGAATTTGAATTGCCTCTGCCGCAAAAATTAAGCGTTCGCGAGACGGGTGCATTCCAGTGGGCGGATTTTTAAAATTCCTAAAATTTCAAAATTATCCAAATTCAATTTTTGGGCGCGCGGTGATTTTTTTCTGAGTGATTTTTCTGGGAATTTCCTTAGTTGTGTAGGAATGCTAAGCTTGGAGATTAAAAACGGAAATATATTAAAAAATTTGAATTATGACCGTAAAAAATAATTTTGGTTGTGTTTGACTATTTGATAATAAAATGGAGGTTGTGGGAATCGAACCGGGGACCTTTGGATTACGCAATGGCAGTTGTTGTCTGTACTCGCTTACGTAAATGGATCTGTCTGTTAATCATCTCAACGACTTGCTGTACCTCACAATTAACCAGGACCAGACCTGCTTCGTCATCGGTGAGTCACGCGCGACGAAATTGTAGTGCAAACCGAGATGGCGTTCTTCATTTTGAGATTACGTAACGCT
>NW_003215453.1:401388-426095 GCF_000006405.1 Perkinsus marinus ATCC 50983 | reverse complement strand
TCCACTAGAAATAGAGTAAAAATGTACAGAAATCAACGAAAATTTCCGTAAAATTTGGCGCAGTTCATCGTAGCAATATTCTGGTACTTGTGGTTGAGTTTTGGTATGGGGTCGGAAATTGTGTTGGATTTCCTCAGCTGAGCTCAGAGGCTTTTGATAATAGAAGTTTACACACGAATTCGGATAAAAATGGAGTTTCACCCTAGTGATATAAAACACCCTAGTGGAAAACATATTTCATATTTCACTTGCGAAAAACACATGTAAGCAGCGAAGAAAGCGTAAAACTCGTCAAGTCCTGCGACTTTTTCCCTTGAAATGCGGTGATATTTCCGGTCTATTCGCGAAGTGTTTTCAATTCACTTCACATCGCGAATATCACCGCGTTTTTCACATGGAGTATTACGTTACTTCATGTGAAACGGGTGAAACTCCATTGTGTTGCAGCAGTAGTATTTTATGATGAGTTTTTCAGCAAGTGCGAATAGATACAATTAGTTTGTTTTGTTTTCAGGTGGCGGTAGGAATCCTAGATTTGCCCCACATAAAGTGATCTTGTGGGTAGGTCGTAGGGGGACCTCATTCGTATCTTTGTTGTTGAATTTCACTGCAAAAATTCTCTCTCGTGTGGGTGTTAGTTTATAATGGAGTTTCACAACGCGTTTTACGTGAAGTGGGGGCGTAAAACTCTGTGAAAAACGCGATATTATTCGCGGTGATATGCAGTAGTCGTGGAATATGTTTTTCATATCACTAGGGTGGTGAAACTCCAATGAATATGCAACTATGCGTTTTACATATCACATGTTTTACGCGACATTCAGAGGTCAAGTGAAATGTGATATATGTTTTTCACTGGGTGACACGAAATTCTTGTGTCACCAAATCGCCTCCTTTGTGTTTAGGATGATCGTTATCCCCGTCCCCTCGCGGAGTTGTCATTTCGAACGACTGTAAAGGCCGTTAGGATGCGGCGAGATATGATTGTCGTTGCGATTGATTCTAAGGTTGGTCACAGGTGTAGTGGAGTGAATTTTACATGTGTGAAATTATCAAAATGATATTTTTACTATTTTTCAATTTTGTCATACCACAAATCAGAATAGAAATCATTCAGTGTGTGGAAATTTTTCAAAACATCGGAATTTCGTATAGCCATTTTTATATGCATATGGTCAACTACATGTGAGTTGGTGACAATATGGAAATTGTGAGAAAATTTTGAGGAATTCTCATTGGTTTCTATACATTTCTACCCGAATTCGTGCGTAAATTTGTAGCTGAGGAAAACGAGAATATATTTCAACACTGGAGTTTCACCCGCGATATGAAAAACATATTTCAGGACTACTGTGTAGCGCGAAAATCGCGTTTTTCACCGAGTTTTACGCTACTTCACGTAAAACGGGTTGTGAAACTCCACTGCATTTTTAATGGGGATATAATTGTGTTTTTATTTGGTGTAGGTGTACGTGTATCGATTTTCGGACCTCACCCTTATCGATAGCATTACTACTGCGCATAACCCTCGAGGAATCATAGCGCTGAATCAAAGTGAGAACCGCGCTGTGCTAGCCACAGTTGCTGACCAGCAGAAAGGTAAGGTGGTTTGCACGCATGCACAAGATAGCATCTTTCGTTTAATAGGTCGGGTTCGTATAAGTGTCTATGATACGCCCTTTACGGCGGAGTCTCGAGGGCCGAGTATTTCCTCGGTGATTTTAGCTCACGACTCGCAGATCAGCCAGCTTGCATTGGATGCGAGCGGAAACATATTGGCAACTTCTAGTGACAAGGTTGGTGTTCATATTTTTGTGGCGAGCGAGATTTACATAGACAGAAGCAAGTTGAACTCGTCCCAGGCACGTCGTTTTTCGAGTGGAAAAAATCGAAATACGGAAATCCGTATTTTTTGGAAGATCCCTAGACTGAACGGTGTATAGTTTGTTATCATAACTTTCCGGGTGTAATTTTCGAAGTGTTTTCAATTCACTTCATATCGCGAATATCGGGTTTTTCACGCCACTTCACGTAAAACGGATGGAACTCCATTGAGATGCATTGTTTGAGCAACTCGAGTTTGATATTGGATTTTTTAGCTGAGGGGAGGAATTCCCAAAACTACGCACGAACTCAATATATTTCCACAGTGTCATTGATAAGCGTAGCTGTACATGTGTATAGTTTTGTATATAGTAGGAAGGGAACTCCAGGCTGTTTTGCAGTTGGCTCATGTGTCGGAACTAACAACAGTTTTTTTGTTGCTTATCGAGGTCTTGATGGGCTATTGTGAAAACTTTTCTGGAAGAAAATCAGGAAAAATTGACTTGCGACATGAAGTGTAGAAAGAGTGGTATGGCTGTAGTGGTGGTTTTAGGGGACATTGATAAGAATTCACGATACGACGACAGGGTACCTCCTCCAGGAGCTCAGGCGTGGGGTTGATCGGGCTGACATATGCTCTATCGTTTTCCATTCGAGCGGACGCTGGATTGTGGTCTCTAGTGATAAGGTAGGTGCGGATAATCGTTATGGATGGGAACGTTTTTACTCGTGTAAAAACGTCGCATTCAGGGGACGGTACATGTGTTTGCTGTTCGAGTGCCTTCTGGAGGTGGGCGAGAGTCTCGAGGGGGCGGTGGGAACGCTCGGAGCAAATTCAGGTAGGTCCATGTGATTAACTCCGGAGGGGAAAATACACGTTTTCGGAATTCTTCACCCACGATTTCCGAAGTTTATTGGTTTTATTCTAACATTTGGCTTGTAGCGTGAGTTCCTCAATCGGCATCTGCCAACACTCGTTCGCCTTTGAAACGATTATGCGACGTGTGTATGAGTGTTGGGATTTCATTTACAGGAGTTTCACCCGTGATATGAAAAACACTAGTGAAAAACATATTCCACATTTCACATCGGGTGAAACTCCATTATTTGTTCTTAACACTAATATTACCTTATGAAATTAATATTATGCCAACTGACTTGGAATTCGGTGAAATTATGGTATTATTCTCGTATTTGTAGATTCTTTGGTGGCTACTTTGGTTCAGAGTGGAGTTTTGCACGGTTCCGCGTGCCCGACTATCGCTGCATCGCATGCTTCGGTAGCACTACTAACACTGTTGCTGTTATGTGTGCTGATGGAAGCTACTACAAGGCGAAGTTCGATCCTGTTTTCGGAGGTATGTGTATCCTATTCTGCTACATTTCATGCGTTGTCCCTATAGGGTTTTACCCTAGTGATATGAAAAACACTAGTGAAAAACACAATTCACGACTGCTGCATATCACCGCGAATATTGCGTTTCTCACAGAGTATTACCTCACTTCACGTGAACCGGGTCGTGAAACTCAAATGTGTGTGCATATGGTTTTCTTTTTCCTTTCTCTCGAATGAATTTACACTTTTCTGGAAGTGTTTTCTTATATCACGCATATGTTGGCGAGAAATGGGTAGTTGAATTTAACCGTGTTGAATTATCTCTGCATTTTTCATGTAATATTCACCGCATTTTGCCAGGTGAAATGACTCGCATAGACACAGGGCGATTCGATGCAGCATCCGAGCGACACCGACTGGTAGGAGAGAGCGAGGTTGAAGCTGTAGAGGAGCCTCCAACCCCAGCCCCGACAACATAGTATTGTGGTCTGTAATTGCTGATATAATTTTCTTAATAACTTTCTTGTGTCGAGTTGTTCACAGTAACGAAAAAGGAAAGAAAAAAGAAGTTGAAAAAAGGGGGTAAAATCGTCATTCAGAAATGAATTAATCCTTCCCTTAATATGAGAGACTTTATAGTAGCTGGAAAGTACTTTCTTTGCCGTATGAGAAAGTTTTGGGAAAGAATGTTAAAATGAGGGGATACTTGGTGCCACTGACAGCATCGTTGTGACAAACTCGAGAAGCGGACATGATGTGTTTTCAATTTCGCGGATAGAAACCCAACGGACAGTTGTTATTCCAACTTAATATCTGCAAGAAAACTCGATTGTCGTTTGAGTAACAACTCCAACATAACGTAGCTCTTCTGTATGGGAATATATGTTGGTTTCCTCAGCAGAGCTCAGGAGTTTCCTCACTAATTATAGGAGTTTGCATACGAATTCGGGGAGAAGTGTACAAAAACCAATAATAATTCTTCAAAATTTCATCAGCGACATCACCGACATATGTGCATATTTTCCCGCACCGATTCCAACGGCGTGTAGGAATCTTGATTAGCATTACTTTATCGGCAACGAGGAACGGTAGCAATCCTAACGGTGTGGACTGTTTCCCAATTTCGCCTGGGGCAGAGGAATGTGAGGAAAAATATCGAATTGTGTGAATCGTGTCTCCACTCTCGTGAGGAGAAGTACCAACTCATCGTATTGGTTCACTCGTACGGCTAATCAACTCAGTGGTACAGACTAACTCAATTCAGATGAATTTTACACATCTTCAAAAGTCATCTCATGAGGTAATCATATCATGCCAACGATCCAGTAGAGAAAAGTCTCCACAACCGCACATATCTCGGACCTGCACATGAGTACATCTAGTAGTGGTATGCTCGTAAGAAAAATACAATTAAAAATAGAAAATTTTTGAATACTGCTCCCTCATCTACACACATATCTAGTCTAGATATGTGCTCCTAGATAATCTAGGAGCAATGAAAAAAATGCAAATGGTCAACTACGTGTGTAGAAATCTCGAAGGAAATTTTGAGAAATTCTTGTTGTTTTTCGTATACTTCTACCTCAAACCATATAAATTAACACTGTGTAGAAGTCTATTCACTTCGATTGATGATAACACTCCTCAAAAAATCATAAAATCGGATTTCTAGATTGGGAAAATATGCACATGGTCAACCACATATGTCGGTGATAATATGAGAATTCTGATATGAAATTTTGGAGAATTATCATTGGTTTTTCTACACTTCTATCCCGAATTCGTATGCAAACTTCAATAATTAGTGAGGAAACTCCTGAGCTCAACTGAGGAAAGCAAACATATATTCCTCCAACACTGGTCACCAGTATCTCAATATCTCTCCAGTTGGCTTTTCCCATGCCATTCAAATGCGTATGAATTGTCTCATTCGGTGCGATAGCTATGAGCTTCGTAACTGTCACTATGTTGAGTTAACGCCGCAACTACTGCCTAATTTACCATCAACAATTCCTGACTCGCGATCGACGATATTATTAGACTCTAAAGCGTTATAAAACGCGAGGAGTTTGTCACCAGGCAGATCCGAACGAAGTCTTTCGATGAGCTGAAGTGAAAAACGTCGTGAAGTTATGAAAAATTTCGAATCCAACTTGTTCGGGGTAAAGCATGTCTGGTTTTGTGCGACATAGAAGTTTGAGGTAGTCTTCAATTCCCTCCAATTCACGAGCCTTTTCAGGAAGGGAGTCGAGCACCTGCATTATTCACATTATATGATGGAGTTTCACCCGTGATATGAAAACACTAGTGAAGGACATATTTCACATTCCACTTCGAAAAAAAAACGCATGTGAGCAGCGATTAACACGTGATATGGGGTGACTTGTCTGATGTAATTCCCTGAGTATTTCCAATTCACTTCAAATCGTGAATATCGCGTTTTTCACAAAGAGTATAACGCTACTTCACGTAAAACATGTCGAACTGCAATATGATGGCGTTTCACCCGTTTTACGTGAAGTGGCGTAAAACTTGGTGAAAAACGCGATATTCGCGGTGATATGCAGTAGTCGTGAAATATGTTTTTCAATAGTGTTTTTCATAAAACTCAAATTATATGTGGTATATATATGCGAATAAGAATAACTCCATGTGCTTCCTCAAATGGAAAATGAATTTCATCGCTCTTCCGAATGTGTCAACGGCTCGTCAAAATTGAGCCACAACATTTTGCTCACCTCCCTGATGATGACGTGTTTACGTCCTGCTGATTTGGATATGTCATCGAGCTTTGATCGGAGCAACACGAGGGCACATGGACCGTCTCGTTCAGAGAGATACTCCCTAAGTTTTCCCTTCAGTTCAACCAGGGATGGTACGGCAATATTATCTGCTCGTCAAAATGTGTTGCTGCTATGAACTGGAGTGACAAACTCCGTATTGAGATATGTTCGGTAAAGTAATTTCAAATTCACTACAGAATTTCGACTAAACTCGATGAAGATCCAGAATTCCGCCCAACACGAATATCAATTTTCACTTTTTCTCATAACACGAAATCCAAACCAGACCAATTTTATTAGTGTGGAAAAATATGCACTCAGTCAACTACATGTGTTGGTGACAATATGAAAATTCTGAGGAACTCAGGGGAATCATCATTGTTATTTTTCTACCCGAATTTTTATATAAACTCCCATAATTAGTGAGGAAACTCCCGAGCTCAGTTGAGGAAACCAAACGTATATTCCTAATTCTCGACTAATATAATGCATATTTCACAAGGGATTTATAGTGTATGATGACCAACAAGAAGTGGACTCGTATTAGACTCCGAAAACCGAATATTCATATCGATCCGCGGGTGCTTCTGGATGTAGTTGCTTATAAAGGGGACAACAATTGTGTGAATATATCGCAGGTCCCAACTGACCTCGATCGAGCATCTTAGCCTGGATAAGGGAATTTACAGTCTCCGACATGCCAAGGGTCTTTCCTGGTCGGTTGCAAACCTACAGTGCATCGGTCGCTTACGACTAACTGAGTGAGTGTGGAAGAAATGTGTGTTGGAAAAATGAAGATATTGAGAGACTTCTACCGTAATTCGTGAGGAAATTATTGAGCTCAGCTGAGGAGAGCAAACATATATTCTGAATACTGGACTTACTTCGTCGCGCCAGAGTTGGCCCTTCCGGAGCTCTTCGTGATTCGGTCGCGTGAATCTTGAGAAACTAATATTTGAGATTTCTCATAAATTCATCCCCTTACTTGTTTGTTCTTCCGAAGGCACGTTTCGAATCAACTCTATTTCCTAAAAAGTTACAATCGAGTACTCGTTCAAGAATACGCTTCTTACGTGTAGTGTCTTGATGCGACTGCGGTGGTTGCGTATGCCTAAAGGATTCGTTTCACAATGGAAAATTCTTCGCCTTGTGTTTTTCTCACTGGCTTATCAGTTCAGAAGCGGAATAATGCACATCGGCACTTCTATCGAGCGCCAACGACGCTGGAGAGACCGTGAGCACGCCCTGTTGGTTCTCCGATCCAGCACTGAGATGATAGCTGTTGAATTCGCACACGATGTGCGAAACGAATGAGCGCATTGTCGTGTATTTTCTACACTGAGACTGGGGGCGTCGATGCGTTTGTCATTCGAAAGGACTATAATAATATTTGTGATATATTTACCACTACTTTAGTTTTTCATACGTGGTTTAGATACGAGATGCCCATTATTTTCCCCTCACTTCTCGGGTTGATCGCCGACGTAATTCGCCGCATTTTCGGTGTCGAAATAGCGCATCTTTGTTTGGCCCGATTCGCGACAATCAGCAGAATTAACCTTAAAAGAAATACTCCCCCCCGTGCTCATACTAGATGTTATTATGAGGACAACTTCATCGATGTCTACGCGCGCAGTTGCTTACTTGTTCCTCGGCGATTAATCTCATCTTGGCAAAGTCAGCATCACAACGCACTCGGACGCCAAGACATTCAGCGTCATTCGCCATCAAATTTCTACCTGTAGAGTATACTCTCTACTAAGACAAACTTCAGAGAAAAATACATAAAATGCCACGCATAGGGTGGCGTTATCCTCTTCATATTATGAAGTGAATCGCTACGACGATTTATTCTCGCGAATGGTCAAGTTCAGATGGAGTGAATGATGAAGGGATGTCACCATTGTAACGAGCTTATTATTTTGTTGCTTATTCGCACAGCAACAGTGCGAAACTCGGGAACAGTATTGGAATACATATTCGCTTTCCTCAGCTGAGCTCACACGCGACTTGGGGTAGAAGTGTACATGGACCAATGAGAATTCCTCATAGAATTTTCATATTTTCACCAACACATGTGACAACTCTTGATAAAACGTCTGGCGAAGTTACCTGTAATAGGGCATTTGTAATTGCCAACATCACCCGCACATGTGTCGAACTTGGCAGAACTCAGTCGCTTGCCGTGTACACGCTCGAACGTGTTGTCCTGAGGAGAGGAGTAAATGCACAGAACAGTTACACTTATGATTTGAGCAACAATGTTTTCCAATTGTAGCAACGAATTTAAGAGAGCTCACTTTTTCCACTGGAGTGGGCCAAACCTCGGGACCATCACCATCGAGAAGCCCTCGCCTCTTGAGATGTCTTTGCGGCACCGTTCGCCCTTCCCCAGTCGCTTGCCGAATTTGGGTTTCCTCGAACCTGTGTGAAAATTGTGGAGAGATGATTGACCGTATAAGTGGGGACCAGTTTCCTATGAGAGTTCCGGGATGGTCGTTGTTTGTGTTGTCGGGGTATTTATTGTAAGCATCATCACTGAACTGAGTGATGGACATAGTAGGTGTGAGATGCGAACTGCGATAGTATAAAAGTGGAAAAAATAGCAGCTCCTTGTTTCGATCAAGGGACCTTTGGGTTATGAGCCCAACACGCTATCCACTGCGCCAAGCTGCTGATGAGAAGTTGAAATGATAATTGTTGATATCAAGTAGTAGTGGACTGCTATTGATTGAAATTATATATACGTGGCGGGGAGCATCCAGCGAATTCACTCAACCTAGCCGGCGAACCCATGGCGAGTAGCAGGGCCCCGTCAGGAGTTCCTCTACGTTGTCACAGTTTCTAACGATATGATCACTGACACCATGCTATCATATCTGCCAACCTAGAACTGAGCGGAGTTATCATTCAACCCTACATATCGTCAACAATCAAAATAATCCTCATATTCTTCATCGTCGCAGATTTAGTGATTTCCAATTTAGTGAGATTGAGATTTGATTTTTCCCCTACGGTTGTGTCGAGCGAGAAGTCTTCTAATACGACTAACGAATAGGGAATGCTCAATGAGTACAGTGTAGGAGAATATGATCGCTTTCCTCAACTGAGCTCAGGAGTTGTTTCCTCATCTATTATAGAAATTCGGGTAGAATATCCGAAATTTCCATATTATCATCAACTGCTTGTTTTGGCACACTGAATGGGAATAGCATTCTTGAGATGAGAGCAATTTGGGAATACATGTTTGCTTTCCTCAACTGAGCTGGTAAGTTTATGGAAAGAACTTCCTCTCAGAATTTCCATATTGTCACCAACACATGTAGTTGGACATGTGCGTATATTCCTATGCTACATGAGAGAATTAAATCTCGTGAAGTTGTCTCGAAAACGTTTGGGAAAAATGGCAGCGCACGAAGATATTTGCTCGCCCATTGTGGAATGCTCGAAAGAAGGCGCGGCGAGCTTGACGGCGGTGAGAGGCTCCTATTTTAGATATAGAATACTTCCCAGCACTGAGGAACGCGATACGAGGGGAGTGGAAATTAGGACTAAACGAACTTGAGCCAGATGGCTAGGGCTCATCACAGACACATGCGTACACACTATGTTCTATCTTAGTTGATTATATACCACGCCACAGGAGTCCCAAAGATCGATAAAACCAAACCAAATATCTGACATCACCATCAGTCGACCAGCCGTTTCGGATCTATCGACCACCAGAACCAACAGAGCTCGGGATCTGGCAGTGCCAGTCTGGCACCAATGATTTGAGGCGCCTCAGAATTTCTTCCTTACTTACTTTATAGTTAACCGCGAATTGCATTTATGTGATTTGCGTGATTATTTCGAACCGGATGGACGCATGCGTGCAGATGTGCATGCGTGCAGTCAGTATCGAAGCCAACCTCAAGGGCTATTGAAATAGGAATGGATGCACACCCCTTTACACGGAGAGCCGACGACGCTGCGACCAAGGAGGAAGAAGGCAGTCGTCTTTGAGTAGATAGGCGTTATAAACTGTGAATGGTTTCACGCGTTTTCTCGCGATGTGAAATGTGTTTTCATGTCACGGGTGAACTTATATAAAAAGGAAATCAATTAAATTTGAGAAAATGATAATTTTACTTTGAAATCTGTGATGTGTTCTCCACTAGTTAATACTTCTTTTTTAGCTCAACATAATCGTGCGTGAAATATTCACAATCTATATCACGGGTGAAACTCCAATGTATGGGAAAATGATAATTTCACTTTTAATTTTACTAAGGAGGTTGTCAAGCCTACTGTATCCGTTTTATACCAAATCGAGAGCTACAAGATTTGGGAAATTTTTTTCCGGTATTTTCAACTTTTTTGATGGAAAATTACAACGCGCCTCTGCAGCCTGCCAACGCTGAGGAGGGATACCCCCGGAACTCCATCCTAGTGTATGGACTCAACGTTGGAGGTCCTGAGATAGCGATGCTCGTGAGGAAGGTAAAACCGGACCTATTTTGTATCTTTGCTGCGGGGCACGATTTGAATCTTTCCATGTATCAGGTTATCAGCTTAAGTATCGCAACAGCGGTAGTGGTCATCATCACGACTATTCTCAGCGTAATCATTTGGAGAAAAAATTTTTCCCTTCAAATTTTTCCATTTTTCCAGAAAATTTTGTATGTAAATTTTCGACCTAGAGGTGGTATATGAGAAAAAAATATTTTTTCACGAGTTGGTTAGCGTGCTGTTATGTGAAGTTATGTTGTCATCAATTTTAGAGAAAATTTTCGCTCACGAAAATTCGGAAATAAAATACGTATGTTTTTCAAACGGCTAAGTATTATATCTTCCTCTGTGAAGTGAGATTGAAAATTCTCGAAAATTTCGCGCGAATTCTCATTCGCAAAATTTTCATTTTTTCGATTTACGGTTCGCGCGTAAGGTTGTTTTGGGAAAATAATTCAGGTGTTTTCGATCCGCCCTAATTTCCAATTTGTCATAAATTTTTTCCACTTTTTTCAGGATGTATTATTTCACTACGTTTCCTCCGGGACCTTCTTTTCGGTGGTTATTGGTCTGCTTGTGCCTGCGTGCGGATATTATGGGGCTAAAAACAAGTGAGAAGAATTGCGATGAAAAAAGCGAAGATTTTTGGGTGAAATTTCCACGAATTTCGTTATTCTATGCGGAAATTTGTGTTTTTTTTGCTGAATTTTTGTCAGGTTTTACTTGGAAGAAACTTGACCATTCTTGAAGAATGTGTTTTTGAATTTTTTTGGTGATGAAAACTTATTAGATTTGATCTCACATTAAAAAATTTACAGAATTGTGTTACGAATTTTCTGGGAAAATTTACGCAATTCTGTTACGTTTGGAAAATTTTCCCCCAACGCAATGGAATAATCAAATCTCACCAGTGTGAGAAAATATGCACATGGTCAACTACATGTGTTGGTGACGATATGAAAATTTGGGAAAATTTTCGAACCCGAATTCGTATATAAACTTTTGAGCTCAGCTGAGGAGAGCGCGAAAATTTGTTTCTTCAAAACTTTGTTTTTTTATGTCAGTGACCGCAGTCTCATCGGCATGTTCTGTGCATGCGGTTTGTGTGGTGCGATCTGGGCGGTAGGAAAATCGGAAAATTTTTTTCCAGAATTTTTTTTCTGATTTTTTTCCTCATTTTAGGTATTTCAAATTATGTCGGGTGTTGGTTTGGTGGCATTCCTGAAAGTTGTGGTAGAATATTGTGGACCACATGGCGAGACGAAAAAATGTAATAAAAATGTCGGGTGCCGGGATCGAACCGGGGACCTCCTTCTGCAGCGGGAGGACCCTTCCAATGTGAAGAGGTGACTAAAGATTGGGATGACGCGCAGTATAACGATGCTAAGCATTTGGTCGAGATTTCAGGCTGGTTTATAAGTGGAATTATATGTAGGTGTTGGGGGGGAATATGCATATGGTCAACTACATGTGTTGGTGATAGTATGAATATTCTGGGAGGAAATTTTGGGGGATCCTTGATAGTTTGAAAAAGAATGTGTAAATAAAATTATGTGTATGGCGACGAATCTCCGGAGCTCAGCAGCTGAGGAAAGCGAACAGATATTTTAACACTGTATGTGCGTGTGCGTTGGGAAAATTATGGTGACGAATATTACCGTTTCACTTCAGTGGAGTTTCGCGCGTTTCACGTGAAGTGGAGTAATACTCCTGGTATTCGCGCTATGTGGTAGTCGTGAAATATATTTTTTCCACTAGTGTTTATTCATATCACGGGTGAATCTTCAGGATATGATTGTCAATCATTATATCTAAGCCTTGTTGAAGTGGCAGTCTAAAACACTACTCAGTTGAGGGGAAAATTCCCGAATTTCCCTCAGAAAAAATACAATTTTTCCGCTGAAATGAAGTCTTCCCGCGTTGTTATTTGGAAAATTTACGGAAAAAATTGTGTTGGAGTTGATGAATGAATGGTAGTTAGTTTATCGTCGGGTCTCGAACAAAATGCCAGTTGGTGGAAGTTGTTGAGTAACATTACATCAGTCTTCGCCTAGGACAAAAAGCGCGCGCCCCGATGATCGATTTGAGGAGTTGACATGTTGGTTTATCACAGGTTTGGCCTTGCCGGCTTTCCTACTCAAATGTGCATCTTTTATTTATGGATTCAAGCTGTAAGTGGCGGGGGAGTACGTGGGCTGGTGGAGAGGGAAATCTTCATAGTGCGTTGGAGGAGGGAATCTTCATAGTGCGTTGGAGAGAGAAATCGTCATAGTGCGGTGGTGGTGGTGTAGGGGGGAATCTTTATAGTGCGGTGGTCGTGAAGGGGGGAATCTTCATAGTGCGTTGGAGAGAGAAATCTTTATAGTGCGTTGGAGAGAGAAATCTTTATAGTGCGTTGGAGAGAGAAATCTTTATAGTGCGTTGGAGGGAATCTTCATAGTGCGTTGGAGAGAGAAATCTTTATAGTGCGTTGGAGAGAGAAATCGTCATAGTGCGTTGGATAGAGAAATCTTTATAGTGCGTTGGAGGAGTAAATCTTTATAGTGCGTTGGAGAGAATCTCTTCATAGTGCGTTGGAGGGAATCTTCATAATGCGTTGGAGGGAATCTTCATAGTGCGGTGGTGGAGTCGCTGGTGCGGGTCTTTCTAATCTGGCTGATCGATTCGCGATACGTATGGTACCTGTCGCGGAAAGGGCTGGCGTTTCCATATGTGTTATTACTGATGAGGGTTTGATTATAGTAAGGTTGGAATATTTTTTCCATGGTGAATGTGAAAATTCTTGTGAATGTTCTTCGACTAGGTTCAACCGCATGCAAAGCGGAGCGGTTATTGTGGTGCCACCGACAAACCAAAATCAGACATTCCCAGTTGCGGTATGGAGGGATCGAACCGGGGACCTTTCGGTTGGGAGTGTTGGTCTCCTCAGCTGAGCTAAAAAGTTAACGCATGAATTCGAGTAGAAGTGTGAAGAAATTAATAAGAATTTCCTCTCAGAATTTTCATATTGTCACCAACACATGTAGTTGTCCATGTGTATATTCCCCCTCACACTGCTATTCGATAGTGAGTGTACTCTCAGGTGCAACAACAGCGACCACTTCAGTAGTGGTCTCAATTTTCATGTATTTTTTTTCATCGTATCAAAGGTAGATTCGGCGGAGCCTATGGAGAGACGAATTTGAAAAGGCTTCCTTTTTATGAGTCTGTTTAGTGTTGAAGTTAAAAAATCTCGGGAGGATCAGAGTCAACTATGTGTTGGCGGCAATATAAAAATTCTGGAAAAATTCTGGAAAAATTATGGAAAAATTATGGGAAAATTATGGGAAATTGTCGTTGGTTTCTGTATTACACCTCTACCCGAATTCGTATGTAAAGTCCTGAGCTCAGCTGAGGAAAATGAAGATATACTCCTCAAATTTATGAGCAGTTGTTGTTATCACGAAAAATAAGTTTATCCGGAATGCTCCCGCCAAAACCTGAAGGCCAAGTCAGATTAGGAGTGTTGGGAGGAAGCGGTGTGAACCTGCCTCACGCGGAAGGCGATAAAATTTCAGTGGAGACTCCTTATGGAATTGTTACCAACATTTTGCCACTTCACATTGAAAGTAAGGAAAAATTTGATCAAATTTTCTGCAATTTTTTTCAGATGATTTCTGCATATATTTCGTAGCACGTCATCACAGCAGCAGCGAGGGGTATAGTCCTCCTCATGAAATTCCCTACAGAGCTATAATGTGGGCAATAGCTCATGAGCTCCTCTGTGACAAGTAAGCTCCTTAGGAAGTTGAAGTCGTACTGTTAAGTTTTACGTGAAGTGGCGTATGTGAAGTGAATTGAAAATACTTGGCAAATCGCGCCATTTCACGTGAAAAACATTACCTGTTTTAGGCATTTCGCAAAGTGAAATGTGGAATAAAGTATTCACTAGTGTTGTTCATATCACGGGTGAGACGCCACTGTTACGTTTTATAATTGTATTTCGAATTAGTTATCAAAATGAAAATCAAGTGGCCTAGCCAGTGGCAAATGCTGATGATTTCATACCGCACACAGCTCTCTGTGAAAAGCTGATGAAAAAAATCAATGGAAAATTTTATATAATTTTCTATAGAATTTGAGTCTTTTTCAAAAGGGGAATTTGCGAGCTTCTTTTTGTGGAGTGTGTAAGAGTGTTTTTTTTCGCAGGATCATCGCGTTGGCATCAGTCGGAAGTATCAGGCCAGATCTGTTCAAGATAGGGGATATTGCTGTACCAACGGACTTCATCGATTTTGCACCCCAACGCGGAACTATGACGTAAATATTATATATAATTGGAGTTTCATTTGAGTAGTGAATAACGTGTAAAACGCGTGATGTGTTTCACGTGAAATGAGGTGATTTTCCGATGTAATTCGCGAAGTGTTTTCACTCCACTTCGTATCGCGAAAATCGCGTTTTTCGGGTGAAACTCGATTATTTATTATTTCTCTCCACGTGTGGGCTCAGGTTTTGGGGTAATCCTGATGTTGGTCCTTTTTCGGGTGAAAAAGGCCGCATTCACTACACTCCTTGCGACCACGATGATCATGTGTGGCGCAAAGTGAGAAGTTTCTGTATCACTTGAGGAGCGCATTTTTTCGTCATTTATAGAAAATCGCCGGAACGCTTTTCCCTTTCCAAGAAGGCCCCCATATAGTGAGTCTCAGTGAGGCGAACGAAACAGAAACGGATGTCGTCTACACGCAGACCAATGGTCCTCGGTAATGGAAATCGTGTTCGCTTTCCTCAGCTGAGCTCAGGAGCTAATTATGGAAGATTACATACAAGTGTACAGAAAGCAATAGAAATCTCTTGAAATTTCCTCAGAATTTTCATATTGTTATCACCAACACGTGTGGAATTATCGAGCATAGCAACCCTAATGAACAGGTTCGAGAGTCGGGCGGAAGTACGTATGTTGCAGAGATACGGGCATTTGGTTGGCATGACTTGTGCTTCAGAATGGACATTGGCTGGAGAGCTCGGAGTGAGTTTTTTCCTGTGTGTGTTTTTTGATTTTTTTCTGAGGTACCGTACGCTATCGTGGCGATGGTGGACAACCTCGGCAATGGTCTCGACTCTGGGATCAACGGCAACTTTATGAGCGAATATCAGAAACATCGGAGAGAACATTTTCATACTACGGGAGCAATTCTGGATCAGATTTGCAGGAAGGCACGCGAGCTGTTGTTGTAGCGAAGATTTTCATGATTACTTTTTAAGCAGCTACATGGTTGAGTTGGCTTGATGAGGAATCTGGGGATGTCAAACATTGGATAAGTCCTTGTCTCGAGAAAACGTTTTCCGCTAAGAATATAGAAATACAGTGACCGTAATTTGCACGTTGCGAGGATCGCCATTGCTCACCACAATAGGTAGCACATCGTCCACCTCGGCTCAGTGTCGCTATAGTTCAGTCGGAAATAATCGTCCTGAGCTGATCTACAATATCTTTGTGAATATCTAAGGGAGTCCGGGCTCATTGGCTGAGAAATTTCTAGAGCATCCCAACGCTGTAAATCTCGCTGAGATTCTCAGCGAGATGCTCAGTGAGATCTTCTCAGCCTGAGAAGATCTCACTTGAAATGGAACCCTGTGTGCTCGATTACGGAAATCCGATCGGTCAGTCAAAATCGAGTCTAATGTAGAGCATCGTCTTCCTTGATATTGCATTCGATTGCAAAGTCTTATTGAGACACTCAGCTGTGCACAAAAAAACAACGTTGCGAAATCGCCAACGCTTATATGCAGCAGCAACCATTACTGAAGCGTATCTTGAATCAAGAATCATGATATGGCATAGTTGCCCCATCCGAAGATATCTATCTCATTCACAGCCACATATTGATTATACCATGGTGTATCTTGCTATGGCATAGTTGCCCCATCCGAGGATATCTATCTCATTCATAGCCACATTTTGATCATACCAGGGTGTATCTTGCTAAGGCATAGTTGCCCCATCCGAAGATATCTATCCCATTCATAGCCACATTTTATCTATCTCATTCATAGATGCATTTTTAATACCAGATTGTATCTTGAATCAGGATCCATGCTATGGCATAGTTGCCCCATCCAGAGATATCTATCTCATTCATAGCTGCATTTTTTATACCAAAACGCATCTTGCTATGGCATAGCTGCCCCTCCTGAAGCCAGAGTGTTATCTTAACCAATGTTATTATCAATACCAAAATTCGACGAATTATCTCTCCAACCGTAATCTGTTTTTCACTCTCTATCTGCCCATAGTGGATCTTGACTTCCTTTGACTCTCACAGACCAGTCCTTTGAATGAGCCACTTACGCGAGGCGAGTTCATGTCTATACGGAAAGGTGTACGGGATAGCGATCCCGACGCGAAGGTCATTCACGATACTAGAAAGGAATGATGGTTACATAGCTTCACATCACTGCGTGGCAGCGGCGGCCGCTAATAATAGCATGATAATATCTACTCGTCGACTGTATCCCCTCACTCTAGGCTAATAACTTGAAATCGGTAGGGTATATCATTCATCGAACCTCCCACTGTCTCTTATCCATTCCATTTAACCATTGGTGTTTTAACCATTGCCATACGTTTTCTAATGAGGATTCTTGGATCTCATACGAAGAGGGTTTGAGTTCGGCAAGTTACCAGGAAACTACGGTGACAGTTTGAAAACGCAACACTTCCAGAAATAAAAAATTCATAAAATCAATAGCTTAACTATCTATCAGCTTCAAAGTTTCCCTCACCATCGCAGCGACCGACTCGTGTATCTCATGAATAGGCGCTGTGTTGTTCATATACGCAGCAGAGGTAACAACCTTCTTGACCGTATCGACATGGGCCTCGTTCAACTTTGTATTGAAATGCTTACCGCCAATCTCCTTCACAGCTTGCGCGGCAGATGCGTTTGGATACTCTTCACTAACCTCATCGGAACCTGGAAAACCCACGACTGAGTCATTGATTCACCAGTGTTAGAATAACTCTTTGATTTCCTCACCTGAATCTAGGAATTTCCTCACTAATTTAAGAAGTTTATATATAAATTCGGGTGTAAACGTACAGAAACCAACGAGAATTTCCTCAGAATTTCCGTCGCAAATGTCACCTACACATGTAGTTGACCATGTTTCTATCAACCCACACTCTGATTCACCACCAGACTCACCCATAGTGACTTCGGCGTTCAAAACCTTAGCTGCAAGTACTGGAGCGATGCAGACTAGGCCAATTGGATGACCTACGTAAATAATGTGACAGCTTGCAACCACTCGTAACAGCTTGACGCAGTAGTGAGTAAAGAAAAGTTGATATTGTCTCCTGTTTGGACGCATCACATCGATCCAGCTAGGATATACCTCACAGACTCACCAGCTTGGTTGAACTCTTTGATCGCCCTTTCAACTTCGGGATGAACTGACATGCCACTGCCCTTAACGGCGAAGTTCGAGAGATTCTTCGCAGCTCCGAAGCCACCGGGGAACATCAATGCGTCATAATCGTTAGCCTTGAGATCTGTTAACGGGAGAGTACCTGTTTTTCAAAACTAGAAAACTTTCGATAAAAATCTAAGTTCGTGAATATCCCACATGAATACTGAACTCACCTTCCCTTCCAATGCGTGAAGCTTCCACCAACACGTTGCGTTTCGAACCAGAATCTATCGACTACAAAAACAGCGGCTCTGGTAGTTCTCAAGAGCCGACAGGTCTACCCCATCTGAGTGATCCACGACGTGCATCTGCTGGATGTCCGGAGCAAAGCATTGGTATTTGGCGTTGGCTCGACTCAATTCGGTGAGCACGAACACCGCTTCGCGAATTTCACTGCCGTCGAGGTGGCCACAACCAGAGAGAACCTGAATGCGCTGAACTGTAGATTCATTTTTAAAACCAGATTTTAGGTCGAAAAATATAGTCTTATTATGCGATTAAAAATTCAGATCACATAACAAACTCATTCACGTTTAAAACTAATATCTCACCACTGCAACTCGTTTGGTAGCAACAGCGGCAAATGCACGGTGAGAGGAAGCTAACATTGATAACCCCCAAATGCTGATGAGAAGAAGTTACGGAGACCAACACGAGAGGACGACCACATATTCCAATGTTATCATAATAACAGATTCTCCTTGACAATAGATCCCGACTGGCTTCTCTCACAGAGTGTTGTGTTTACAGTTGTACGTTGTGTTACGGGATAGAACTGCTGCGAGCATTTTCTAGCTTTCCTCAGACTGACGAGCAACCTGATCACTCTATCGCCGTTGTGTGCTCAATCTAGCTAAGGCTATTAGGAGGTTGTTCTACTGTTGCTGGTGTTGTATTCATCCTATTCCTCCGAATAGTAACGCTCTGGCTGGTGTTATAAGCCAATGTCAACAGGATCTGTGGTGTCGGACAGCAGCTCAACGGGTGACCAAACGTCTCCACTGCTAAGGCTAGTGAGGAAGTGTAAACACTTATAAACCGTCAACACTATAAGGAGAGCTCGCAGTACATTCAGTTCACTGATCTCATCCTCTTTTCCCATACCGTAAATCGGTGAACTACATCAACAACACAACACGGCGCAGTATATCATCAACAACAACATGAAGTGACATACTAGGAATTCGACAGAACTTGATGCTTATCAAAAGGACCACACCCAAACGAAAGAGCATAATCGTTCGCGTATTGCGACACGTCGGTTTTCCCCAGCGGTTTGTACCTATTATAAACACTACAGACCAACTCAGCCGAGGAGACCGACCAACGAGTGTTGCACTGGTTAGGCACGAGCCTTCTAATAGCATTAACTCTGGCAGCTTGTCGGTGCCAAACTTTAGATATCTCAGTGATGTCATCAGGGACACTACTCAGCGACAGCAGTGACGATTTGGAATCCACTGATAGAACGGTGGAAGCTGAAAGTGAAACCAGTGTGGGGGGGGGGGGGAAATGCACATGGTCAATTCGGGACACTTAGGTGAGCGCGAGTTGACATAATGGATAATTTTTTCTCTATCACCGCTTCAAACGATTACGTTTTCCACAATATATGTTCGTAGCAATGTTAACATTGTATATGCGAAGTATCAGGGCGATTATCATCAATTTCAAGAGAAGACGCTCATTTATCGCATTTGCATATCAAATTGGCACGCACTGTACGTGTGTTGGTGACAATATGAAAATTCTGAGAAAATTTTTAGGGAATTCTTCTTGGTTTCTCTACACTTCTACCCGAATTCATATGTAAACTTCTTTGATTAGCTTTGGAAACTCTTGAGCTCAGCTGAGGAAAGCGAGCATATATTTCAATACTGGGCTGAACATTACGAATTGGAAGAACGAATCCCAAGGGACTAGCAATAACACCGTTGAAATTTCATCACTAATACTATGTAAAATTTACGTCGTTGGAGTTTCACGGGCGGCCGTGATATAAAAAACACTAGTGAAAAGTATACTTCACGACTACTGCATATCACCGCGAACAGGGACCCATCCAGCTCTGAGAAAAAACGTTTCCCACGATTTGATAACAAGGAGGAAAATGTTCCCAATGTGATGACATTTACATGGGAAACTGATCGAAGAGTGTGTTCCTAGCCATACGTGGAAATTTCAAAATGAGTTCACCTCCGGGAACATTATAGGTTCCTGGATAATTCGTTGACCGCGAATATCGGGCTTCTCACGGAGTCTTACGACGCCACTTCACGTAGAACGGGTGAAACTCCATTGTCAACACCATGTGCATATTTTTCAAACAGTTCGCGAGGAGTTCTCCCGAATGGTCGTACAACTGTATCACTTCATATTCGAGAATTTCAAAAGCCAAGAATAACTATAATATGGCGGAGTAAGCAAACTATCCTTAGTAGTATGCCATACCAACAAAACACGACTCGTATATAAACGGATGGTAAGACGAACAGAAACGGCGAAGTAATAACAGCACAGAAAAAAGATCACCATCATTTACACTCTTCGGAGCACTCTATCGTGCATCTATCTCTCATCATTAGGAAAATAAAAATATGAGAAATAGGGATCATATACACTGTCCCAATACACAACCATCATTAAATAGCTACATAGCCTTGGCCCTTAGCTACTCTATCGCTTCTACTTGAATGGTTATATCTACCCCGTTCTGCTGTAGTCGTTGAGTAGAACAGTGCACGTAAAATTTCGCGAAGAATTTGAGAATAATGGGTAATAAACGTAATAATAACATCAACTGGATTTGCCTACCGTCCTGTGAATCTATTCGTTCGCTTTCTATCTGCTCAGGTTCTCTCCCGAGCTTGTTGCAAATAAATTTCCTAAAATGGAAAACTCATACCACTCCTCGCACACTTCATCTCAGCTGAGCTCACCATTCGTGTTTCTTGAGCTGAATGTCACCAGGAAGAGCCTCAATTGGTAATCCGAGAAAACGCAAGGACATCAACGTCTTGGGTGTAGACCTAAACTCAGCGGAGTTTCACAACCCGTTTTACGAAGTGAAGTGGTGAAAAACGCGATGTTATTCGCGGTGATATGCAGTAGTCGTGCAATATATTTTTTCACTAGTGTTTTTCATATCACTAGGGTGCAGGAAACCCAGAAATCAAAAACTTTATTTTTTCCGACGCAAATTGTCAAACTCTGTGTGGAGGGATATGCACATGTTCAACTACATGTGTCGATGGCACTATGAAAACTCTGAGGAAACTTTTGCGGGAAATTCTTGTTGGTTTCTGTACACTCCTAACCGAATTTATATATAAACTTTTTTCAGCTCAGCTGAGGGAAAGCGAAAAACCCGAACGTATATTCGAATACTCGTGTAAAATATCATCAAACTTTGCGCTAACATACATTTTTCTGTCATTCTCGGTAGATCACATAATTGATCTTAACACAACTGAATTCTCAAATTCAAACTTGCTTTATATTTTTCCCACTCCGTCTATTTTTCAGCAGATGATTGATTCATCCAACAAAAAATAAAAAATTTTTCCCAAAAATCCTACGACCAGCAGAATCTCACTCATCGAACGGAAACTGAAGCCGAGATTGCTACGGCTAGTGACAAATGAACTAGAGCTACCTCAAAATAGTCTTCGAGCTTTAAGACCCGTTATATGTGGCTGCGTACAAAAAGATATTCCATGAAAATGTGAGTGATTTCGGAGCGCTCTTCCTCATAAACGACTTTAATAATACCGAATGCGAAATAGCATGAAAAACTGATAGCCAGAATTTCACGCATTTTCGCGCCACCTGAAAATATTTATTTGCTGAAATGTCCACCAAAGAACACAGCAGGTGAGACAGATACTCGCAGATGTTCGGAAAGTGGTCCTTCATACCGCTTTCCAAGTTACTTATTACTAGAGAAAGCGCACGCCCTTACAGCTTCCCAAAAGTTGATATAACTTTCTGAACTCACAGGAGATGATTGATTTATCCAACCAAGAGGAAAAATAAAAACTTATCCCCAAAAAAAATTGTCGATTATTTTTTCGCACAAATTTCACAAAGCAGGAATTCACTTCAACATTTCCCATAGCACTAACCTAGATTTCCTGGTCATCGTGAGGTCAGATGTAGAGGAGCTCTTGCGAACCGCGCGTTGCATCTGATCATTCACTCAATTCTTGAGAAAAAATTTTCGGGTAAATTTTATGTTACATCAGCCGAGCTTTCAAATTCGCCCAACATAGTGACGTAACCCTTATGATGTGTCTCTTCGCGATGAGGCGGCCTTGGGGAGAAATTTCTTTTCCAATTTGCTAAACCTGAGTGAAAAGACGGACACTGCTGCGCGGTAGTGTTGGTGGAATATATAATCGCTTTTCTAACTAACTGTACGAGTTCGGGTAAAAACGTACAGAAACCAACGAAAATTTCCAAAAATTTACTCAAATTTTCCATATTTTCATTATTTCCATATTTCCAAATCTTCCATATTTTCCGTAAAATTTTCGTATTTTCATTAAAAAATGTGCATATTTTCCCACACACACACAGGAATTTTCTGACCAATATACGACTTCGGGTAGAAATGTACAGAAAACAACAAGAATTTCCCAAATTTTTTCCCAGAATTTTCATATTTTCCTCCACTTACCCGTAGTAACGGTGGTAGGATGAGACTTCTTGCTTCGTCGGCTCACCCTCGAATCACTGAGCAGCCAACCGAAGTCTTGGGATGCCGTTTGTGGCAGTAGAAACTTGTCTCGAGGATCCTGAGAGTCTTTGTGATTCAAAAGAAATTTCGAAAAAAATGGAAAAGTTTCCGCATCTCACCGTTGATGATTTCCTGAGATTTTCAAGAATGTCGAACATCGAAGCACTCCGGTGTTGACTGCCGAGATTCTCCTCATTGGGCTTAGCAGTAATGCTATCTGGCAAACGGGCCAGGGAGAAGGGCGCCTCTGAGGAGGAGCAAATATAGTGTGAGGGGAAAATACGAAAATTCTGAGGAAATTTTTGGGAAAATTCGTACATTTTTACCCGGATTCGTACGTGAACTCCTGAGCTCAGCTGAGGAAAGCGAAAATATATTCCTACTCCAACACTGTATAGGAAACTCCTGAGCTGAGCTGAGGAAAGCGAACGTATATTCCTCCTCCAACACTGTATAGGAAACTCCTGAGCTCAGCAGCTGAGGACAGCGATTACATATATTCCTACTCCAACACTGGTTACCTCTTATTTTGGCATTCACTTTGTTCTCCTTCTCTATGCGTTCATTCCATAGTTTAATTTCGGCATTCAAGTCGCCTTTCTCAGGCATCCATAAAACAATAAACTGAACTATATGTGCTATTCTTTGTGTCTCAAATTTCGAGCAAATTTGGTGTAGAGAGTAACACCAGAGTTTCTCAATCCGGATGTGTCAAGTTCGATCCTCTGAAACTGCATATTAATCACCCCATCGTCAAATTCAGAATACGCTTCCTTATCTCTATCATGAGAAGACTCTACGTGCAAATCAATATTCGTTGTATTCTCGTGTGGAGATCACAACGAGAAATGCTCATGTCACAGTATCTCAATCACTTCGACCTCAATGGAAGACTTTTAGCAATGTGCACGCATATGCAAATCAGTACGCGAAAGTGTGCTGTTAACTTAGCGCTCGCCATTCTAATCGATGGTTATTAGAAATTCATGAGTACAACCACGATTATCATGAGTGAATCATGCACCCTTGCAAGCTTCGGGGAGTCTCTATGTCTGAACTCCATCGGTAACCCTGTCGTTGAGGTTGTCATTGAAGTTGGTCTCCTTCTCATCGCCTTCGCTACTTTAGCATTGGCCGCTGACCACCTGTGCGATTCTATGGAAACCTTATGTGATCATTGGGGCCTTCCTGAGGAGATCGGTGGCGCTACATTCATGGCATTTGGTGGAGCCGTACCAGAGATCACTGTGAACTCCCTTGCTACTATGAAAGCCATCATGAGTGGCAACCAAGAGGCTGATGCCGCGTTGGGAATTGGTGCTATCCTAGGAAGTGGCCTGCTGGCCTTTCTCACGGTCCCCGCCTTATGTAGCATTGCCAGTGATAAGATGGTTCCTCTACTGTTGAAGAGAAAACCCTTGACGCGAGACGTGTTATTCTACGGTGTGTCGGTTTTGGTACTCATACATGCCCTCAGAACCGCTATTACTACTATACATGGTGTTGTTCTCATCCTCGTCTACATCGCCTATGTAACTACGCTCTGTTACGGCGATCAAGTTCAGTCTTGGTACACACAGTGGCGACTCACTCACAGAAACGGTGTAGCTGCTGCAATGGAGCCCTCCAAGACCGCTGACGGTTCGGCCGAGTTTCAAAGTTTTCGGGAATTCAGACGGAAAGAAAACAACCAGAAAACCTCAGTATTCCGTGACAAGTACGATGAGGAGCTCGCCATGCCCCTGATCGAAACCGGCTCAACACAAGTCTCAACTGAATCTGCCCAAAAGTGTACATCTCTGCTGCAGAATATTCAGCGAGACCTAGATGCAGTCCTATGGCCTTTGAAACACATCATTGATATTAGTTGCCCTGATTGCCGTATCTACCAGCCTCAAGAGAACCTCTATGCGTTGACATTCTTCGCGGCATTTACGTGGGTGTCCGCTGCCTCTTTCCTCATCGGCTGTGTCGTTGACCGATGGGTTGTCCTTTTGCACAACCCCAGCTCTAGCGGGTTTTTCGGACTACTACTGGTTGCTCTCGGTGCTGAGATCCCCGATGCGATAAACGCTTTGAC
>NW_003215453.1:397718-401288 GCF_000006405.1 Perkinsus marinus ATCC 50983 | reverse complement strand
GTACTGTAATATTGAATCTCCTAATCTGAGCTGACTTGTGTTAGTAGTATTCGAGATTCATCCCTTTCTTATTAAAAGACTAAACAAGTAAACCGCGGGCAAGTGAAGTGCGTTTGCTGTGATATAATCTGACAGCGCATATTCTGCTCTGGAACGGCGCGTGGTTGAACGATGAGCTTGCAGGAATTACAGCAGTGGGGTACCGTTGAGCATGGACGTTCCTTCTCAGCGACTTGTCTTTCTCTTTCATCACTGGTAAATATCCGGTGACTATTCGTTCATCATTAGTTTGTCTACAAAGCGTGAGATGATGTTTGGTAAAAGTCCTTGCTTGTAACTGCTGTCTGTAACGATACCCGAATTTGCATGCTCAAATACGTCAAGGAAGAACCTGTTAGCTCAATCAGTCATCTATTCCCGTCGATATTATGACGCGCGTATCGTCTTCTTCATCCGTAATGTAGCATTCTAGATATGGTAACGAGTCGAGGCTCTATGGCTGCTGCATGTTGCAAAGCAAAGCATCCCAGAACGTTAGACGGTGCCCCTCGAGCTTTCGATCAGCGCCAAACTTTGAGCCAAACACGCTTCACAGTTGTCGATTGAGTCTGGGATGACCTATTTCTGAGATCGGGCAAATTATTGGAGTTCTCAATGACTTATCAGCTCTCAGTGGTTGCGCTTAGTCAAGCTGCCCAGGTCGGGACTCAACAACACAAGGCGAGTTGGATAGTAGAAGTGTTCAATGTTACAGGATTCGGAATTCGCTAGAGTCAAATAGGACATGAATTATTTCCAATAAGTCACTACCCGGATTTGAACCGGGGTTGTCACGGCCACAACGTGACGTCCTAACCACTAGACGATAGCGACTTCGAAAACTTCAAATATGAGCGGGTCGTGTACGAGAAGATTGCATACAGCCACCCTAAATTACCATTTATTTCCGAAATATATGTTCGGTGACTCGATTAACTCCACAAAGACTACACCAACAATTTCCTAAGATTTCTCCATCATCATCGACTATTGTAGTTAACCCATTTGTATCACCGTAAACCTTTCACTTTCGAGTAATTGATAGATTCATCATAACAACACGACAATGCCTCTTTGCGCACAGCAAAGATTTTCTTCTATGAACTACCACCAACACAAACCAACCAGCCTCCTGCTGCTGACAGTGTCCTACTAGATTTCCTCTAATCCAGATCGACCAGCCAAATCGAACTCAACAACACAAAACTTTCATATTAATACTACAATTCTTCCACTCCCGGAATCACCTCCGTGTCACCAACCAAAGTTCGATACACCGGCTCGACAACTTCTCGATATCCAAACATTATTGGTTTCGAGATCATCGCCAACACCCATGCAGACAGAGAAAATATCATCAGCCGTTTCAAAATGATAAATACACAAACAGCAATGAAAAATATGAAAGACCACCAAATGAATTTGTCATCAGTATCAATTTTTCTCTTCAGACTAGTCATCGCTTCGCTCGCAGTCTTCAGCGCTCCCGAATAATTATCCGCATATTCTTTATTAACGTCACTTATCTTCCCACTTGAATCGACCAGAGCACCTTCGGTCAATCTCATCCGCTGAAACAAAACTCTCCATCTTCCCTGTAAAGTGCAGGGCGAGCGAAATCAGCATTTCGACATCAATAAACCCACTTTTGTTATCAACTATCACCAGTTGACTTCCGAGACACTCATTTTCCTACGATTTTGAAAATATCATACCAAACCCACAGCAATTTTTCGAGCAAAACTCTCAACAAACACGCAAATTCTTCAACTTCTCCACGAAATTACACTTTGATCGATTTCCTACTCACCAAATTGATACAAATAATCGAAATAATTGTCATTTCCTTATTGGTCAAAATTAGCCATCACGCAGTGTGATGCGCTTTACTCGAAAATTCGGGCGAATTTAAGTCAAGAGTAAAACCATGGCGATGACAAAAACTCACCTCCACGTTTTCCCTCATTTGCTGCACTGATCTTTGCATCACTTTCTCAGCTGCGCCGTTGCTCCCTGTGGATTTGGAAGATGACGTAAATCGATCAGATGATCGATTTTTACCAGTAGATTCAGCCATTGATTAACCCACTGATTCGGTAAGCGTGACTATTCTATTAGAAAATTCATCGGAGCAAATTTACCGCGCGCCCAAAAATTCGTTATTTATTTATCCCTCATATGATCTCGAAACCAGATACTCTAAAAAGGCGGAGCGAAGCAAAAAAACAACAAAAATTATTCCCCCCAAAATCCAACAATTATAGTTTAGAAACAGAACTATTAAAATTACCAACGTCAACTTCGCGCGCCACAAAAATTGTCCTCAATTCTGCTGCTGCTCATTCTGAGCTCTTCTCATCTGCCCCCTCAACGAGGCCATCACCTCTACCACACCCTGTGTGTTGCTGCGCTCGGGAGGCGGCAGCTTTGCGACGTCTGGTACCTATAAAAACACCCATATTACTAATAATGGAGTTTCACTGTGAAAATTCTCTGCGAAAAACGCGATATTCACGCCATGCAGTAGTCGTGAAATATATTTTTCACTAGTGTTTTTCGTATCACTAGGGCGATATGTACAAGAATCAGCAACAATGATCATCTCCGTAAATTTCCCCAACATCTCCATATCGCCACCAACACAAGTGGTTTACAAGATGCATATCCCCCCATACTGATAACTCCCTATACCACACCCCCGCCATATCGTAGATCCCCCCCAAGTGCTACTACCCCTCCGCCGACCGCTGCACTCAGGCCCTCCATATCATGTCGATCTACCATATCACCCAGCTCGTCGCGATCAGGTGCCCACGCTGCAACCTGCATATCAATATCCAGTGTGAACTCAAACGATCCTGTATTTTCTCCCATGGATAGTAGTTGTTCATAATATTCTGCTCAAATACGAGGTGTGCACTTCAATGGTATCAAAGTCGCCACATATGAATATTAATAACAACATGTATACTATACATGTGAATTTGTTTCCCTACATATACTATACATGTGAATTTGTTTCTCTACATATACTATACATGTGAATTTCTTTCCCTACATATACTATACATGTGAATTTGTTTCCCTACATATACTATACATGTGAATTTGTTTCCCTACATATACTATACATGTGAATTTGTTTCCCTACATATACTATACATGTGAATTTGTTTCCCTACATATACTATACATGTGAATTTCTTTCCCTACATATACTATACATGTGAATTTGTTTCCCTACATATACTATACATGTGAATTTGTTTCCCTACATATACTATACATGTGAATTTGTTTCCCTACATATACTATACATGTGAATTTCTTTCCCTACATGTAATAGGCCTCAGCCACACATTTTTGAGCTGCTGAATTCTAGCCATACTCTCATACTAAACACTATCTGCCTTGTGAAAGGAGTACTACTCGAGAGAGAGAATAACAAAGTGCTTTCTTCTTTTCTAAACGATCACTCATTTTCTCCCATAGAAAAATATATCATAATATGATATGCGCACCTTGCATGTG
>NW_003215453.1:376256-397618 GCF_000006405.1 Perkinsus marinus ATCC 50983 | reverse complement strand
TTCAAAATCGTCACATATGAATACTCATGATAGAGCGATGCACTGCCGAGCTCAATTATTTGCATTAAAACTGCCTCTACCAGGGATCGAACCCACGACCTACCGCATTAAACAAGAGCGTCCACAAATGCTCAGCCTTGGGACTCAACTTCAATGCTGCTAAGTAGAACCTGTGGCAATCCATGCCCTTGAGTGTAGCTTGAAGAACTCACCAACACCAACACGACTATCCAGGAATTCAATCAAGTTTAAGAAATAGCCTTCCTCAGAGTTTGACAACACTGATAAAAATGTTTCTAATATGATGACATCAACATAGGAATGTGTCCCCAGCCATACGTGGAAAATTAAAAATGAAGTCCCCACAGGAACACTATAGACTGCTAATATCTACCCACCTACCTGATCCCATCCTGATGCTGATTTAAATTACAATGCGCTATCGCCAAGTTTGACCAAGCTCTGGCATAGTTCGGCTTCAGCTTCAACGCCTATAATATGATAACAAAGTGATTAAATGAATACTGTCATTCACATTAGATAGGAAATATTCTTTCGATTAGGAAAAGCAACTAATCGACATAGGAACTTCATTTCAAAGTCAACAATGGTTGAGATTATCAAAAATACTATCAACTTTCTATCAACTATACTTGGTTGAATTAAACTCCTAAACTTTCAAATAAACCGGGTATAATATTAACTTTCTTGGTATTTTATTAAAGCCATGGGTAAAATGTTAACTAAAAAAGTAAAACATTAACCAAATGTGTAAAAAATTAATTTGACCTGGAAACGCTGTAGTTCATAAGCCTTCTCATCATGTCTACATTCGATACGTCAATCGGGGGTAGCACGATAGAAGAGGATGCCTCTAACATTCCCTCAGTCTTCTTGGGATTCAACAAGTATGATTGCAGTATTTTGGATCTGGACTCAACCGTATCCTTCCTGAAATCTCGATACCGCGGCACTTGCTGGAGCGCAGTTGAGACTCTCCATTCGGAAAATATTAATAATTAATGTATATATCGGAGTATATTAAGACACTGGTGATGTCCAGTATAAGAATATATGTTTGATTTCCTCAACTGAGCTCAGAAGTTGCCTCACTAATTATAGACGTTAACATACAGATTCGACTAGAAGTGTATAGAAACCAATAAGAGTTCCTCAAGCTTTCCCAAGAATTCTCATATTGTCACCAACACATGTAGTTGACCATGTACATGTTCTTCTTTGAAAAGTGTCGTTCCCGAACCCACCCAGCCTCACCTGATTATATGCCACCAGAGACGCCTCCGACAGTCCCGAATTAGCCAGCGTCGCGCCGAGTTTATTCCACCTATCTCAAGTTTGCGCGAAGGAGTTCCGCCTCCACCTCCCCTACAAAGTCGGGTCTTCCGGTCGCAACGTGGCCGCCCTCATAAAACTCTCCGCCGCCTTAGTGTAGTTCCGGTCGATGTTATAGGCAACCCCAAGAGCCACAGAAGCATCCGCGTCGTTCGGGCCGAGTCCGACCGCCTTCTCCAACAACGCGACGACCTGGAAAGAAATTATCAATTTATAGGGTAAGGAGTTGGATTTTCCTACGTCCTTTTTTAGGTAGTCGTAGTCTAATAGCATCTGGGAGTTCGCAGTACTAGCTTCGACGAGTCCGTGGTATGCTTCGTGGTTCTGGAGCCACTCACTACCAAAGGGAGGCGTGACAACAAAAATGAGGTAAAAACGACATCGGCAGGATTCGAACCTGCGCGGGCTGAGCCCATTGGATTTCAAGTCCAACTCCTTAACCACTCGGACACGATGTCGATATAAAACTCCATATACGTTCCGACCTCACTGCCTCCAACAACCTACCGTAATATCTTCAACGCCCTATACGAGTCCAACTCATTAGTGAGCGACACTCCAAGGGCCAACAAACTGTCCGTGTTGTACGGGTCGACCTCGTGGCCCTTCTCCAAACACGTCTAAGAAAATCAGCGTTCATCTCCACACCAACTCTTCCTGTATTCTCCTCACTATCGCTTCCACATCCATATCGTTTCCAGCGTGCATCAACCCCAACAGTCTCCATCCTTCTGATGAGTCCGGATGCTGTTGGACCTACTCAGTACTATAGCATCATGCAACTACATGAAATAAGATTTTTTCGGGGAAAATTTCAGTGAGTTCGCATTGTTCTCTGTACATTTCCACCCAAATTCGTATATAAACTCCTATAGGAAACTCCTGAGCTCAGTTGAAGAAAGCCGATCTCAACAAGATCGTCGCCATACCTCCGCCTCCAATGCGAGCATCGCTTCCTCGTCTCTCCCTTCTGCAAGCAACCTCAACGCCAACTGCAATGGTGATTCGGAAGACTCCAAATACCTGACCATCCTCAGCTACCAATCAGCTTTGAGAAATATAATTTCCAAGGGTTTGATAACAATGGCGAAAAATGATGTTTCTAATGTGATGGTAACATTTACATTGGAAACTGACTGGTTGAAGAATGTGTTCCTAGCCATACGTGGAAAATTAAAAATGAAGTCCCCACAGGAACATTATAAGTTTCTGTTGCCAATACACAGACGACATCATGCTATAAAATGCCTTACGGATTCTCCGTATTGAACTCGTATGCATCCCTCGCCCTCGTCCAGCCGTCCTGTTGCAACCACCCTTCCTGTTGTAGTTGTTGCCACACGTCATCCATCGGGCCTAACCCACAACACAAAATACTGTCCCCCTCACTGCACCACAATGTGAGCTTACCAAATATCCCACTATTTTCCTCGCGGTTCATCTGCTCCTGTTCCTCCGCAACCTCCTCAGCATGTGCCATCACCGCTGCCGCTTCGTCGTACAGAGCCTCCCAATTCACCGGCTTACCAGTCGAGTCCAAAACCTGAATTTCGTCATCATCTTAGCAACGCCTAATATCACTCCTTACAGAATCACTACACCACGAGCTCGACGATTAAATAGGATCATCACGATTCAATATCAACCATATCGAACATTTTCAAAATGTAAATATATTTTTCAAATAGCAATACTTCCTACACCAGTCAGTATAGGAGTATGGCTGTGAACTCAGCAGCTCCGAAATGAGCGCCCAAGCCCTAGTATATGTACGGGAGCAAATTCACATGTGAAATTGTTTCTGTGAATTTGCCCGTAACACGCACTTCGCGATCACGGCACAAAAACCTCTAAGGATCCTCCCCCGTATGCTCCCACTCCCCCTACTTTATCGTCAGCCAATTTCAAGTCCCCTTTAACAATTTGATCTACGAAATCCACGAATTGACTGTTGGCAAACTTCGCATTGTCCGACGACCCTGAAGATTGCCATAAACGGATACTCTAAAACTCGATCGAGCATACTAATTTTACTATCAAGTGAATTACAACCAATACTGATTAGTTCAACGCATATCACACACTGCAAAACCTTTACGCACATCAGTGTTGGAGGAATATATATTTGCTTTCCTCAGCTGAGCTCAGAAGTTTCCTTGCTTAATTTACACACGAGTTAGGTCAGAAAAGTACGACGCCACCCAAAACTTCTCAAATTTTCCTCATCATCATCAGCATATGTAATATCCCATGCTATCAACCTAGCTAACGAAAACCTTTTCACAGTCTCAAAATATATTCCAGCTCGGAAGTCTACACCCTATTAAGAGGTGAAAGTATACAACAATTTCGATAGGATCACCACCACACATAGTTCACCATGTGCATATTCTCCCATCCACTTACGCATAGTCTCAACCATCCTCTTCGCAGCATCAACATTCACAGCAGTCTCATTCACAGCAGCATTAGTTTCAACACCCCTTTGTTGTGTCACCATCACCGGTGCATGCTGTCGGGGCACATGGACACCCAACGGAGAGTGATAATTGGCTTGGCGATAGAACTAAATACCACAACTTCCCCTCAACCTCATCTCGATAGTCAGCAAGTGTAATAAATTCCCTTCCTATGCCAATTTCCCTTACGCGAATTCGAATGAGCGTCGCCGCAGAATAAAAAACATAACAAAAATATTAATTTTTCGGAATTGACTTGTGACAAAATGCGCTTCCTAAGAATTGATTGATAATATTTTCAAACGCCATCCAGTTTTTATTCACTTGCACTGAGAACCGCCAACACCACCAACTCACCTGGGGAGGCATCGAATGATACACTGCTTGCCGTTGTTGCTGTTGTTGATGCGCAACAGACTCAGTGATCGTCGGACCCATTCTGAATGATAAATTCCAACACCCCTTTCCAAACTTCACAGCTTACATTCTACGAGCCATCCCTTTGGAAGCATCGAACTCTTGTGCCCAGTTAGCAGCGCCATGCGTTGTAACTATAAAATAATCGATCAGAAAATAAACCATTCCATGTCGTATAATTGCAATACTCAAAATTACCCATTATTAGAGAAAAAAGTAATTTATTTTCGCTTCCCTCAAGTGAGCTCAGCAGTTTCCGCGGAAAATTGCAAATATTGGGGTAGAAATGTTCAGAAACCAACAAGAAATTCCTAGAATTTTCACATTGCCACCGACACATGTAGTTGACCATATGCATATTTTCCCATACTGCATCTCCCCCCAGTGTTGCAGTCTTAATTTTATTTTATCAATCCATACCACACCATCCTCTTATCGTAACCCGCTTACTCTCAGTAACAGGATGTGCCTCAATATTCATAAAGCTACTATCCATCGTAGCAGCGCTCGGACCAGCAGCCATATGCCCCGCCAGCCTGTGATCGAGTACGGCTGTCGAGCCCGAGGAAGAGGCTACTTGGGGAGGAGCTCCTGCACGGAAAACTACAACTGATTCATATTACTATTACTACTATTCGCAACTCCTACTACTATTACTCCTATTACTGTTATTACTACTTTTACAACTATTCGTAATTCTTACTGCTATTACTGTTATTGCTACTATTACAACTATTCGTAGTTCTTACTACTATTACTACTGTTACTACTATTATTACTCGTAATTCGCACCACTATTACAACGATTATACTACTCGTAATTCGTACCACTATTACAAAGATTATATTACTCGTAATACTACGATTCTAATTCGAATAGGAAAATATCTTCCCATTTGCGTTACAGAACCTTCAACACTTTACAGACGACTTTTCGCTGAGATGATCATCGAAAATATTGATCGCTAGAATATAATTTCATCTGCATGTTTTCAAACCAGGATAAGCACTTTTCGAGCTGAACACAGAATTCATAAAGCAAATATCAACACGTGTTTACTCTTATACCTCCTAGAGTTAGTCAAACTGAATAACACCGCTCACCGGCTATTCCCTGTCTCTGCGTAGCTACAGCAGCCCTCGTCATCGAGTCGGTGAAGGACTTGAGAGGATTCCGACCCTGCATCGCGACATTTGTCGGCTTCGACGGCTGACCACCACCGGGGTTGTTGAACATCCTTGCAAAAACAACTAATCGAAATTAGTTGAGAAAAAAACAAAAAATTTTCCCTTGAAATTTTCACACTTTGCTGGTAACACGGTGTATTTGAAATTCTTTTCGATATCGTTCCACGTAATAAACATATTTTCACAGGTTCTCTCTATCTATCAGCGTTTGTTGTCTTTACAATACCACCCTTCATCGAACTAATAGTAAACCCAGCTTTCCGTTGCACAATACCGCTGTTAGAAGAGGCCCTATACAAAGTCCAGGTCGATTCCAGCTGCAGTTGATGAGTTGACATGCTATCGTCCCCTCTGGATTTGCATGTGCGGAGTACATCCCCAAAGTAAACCAAGCAGAGTGACAGAAAAACGAAAAGTATTAATAACAAAATTATCATTGGTGAGTGAGTAGTACTAGAATAAGTACTATAACAGTACTAGTATTAAGTTTGGTTGATAACAGTGATTACTATTGATTATCACTAATGACAGAATTATTATTGGTTAGTAAACAGTAATAAGCTTTAGTAACACATCCTGATTCTTTGTCGTGTAACACACTGTGTACCGATTCATACCAGGGCTCAGGCAGCAGTGACTGAGCCTGCAGCTATACCCCTATACCGGCTATTACTCGCCTGGTCCAAGGGGTGCTGCGCAAGAAGAAGAAGAGAAAGAAGTACTATAGCACTGCTATAATAGTAGTACTGGTGATTAATTTGGTTAGTACTTAATATTACATTAATACAAGTGATTAGTATTACATTGGTACTACATAACAGAATTCGTATTGGTAGCAGATTTAGTATCCGTAACAAAACATGTATTAGAGAACGAACATTATTCTCCTATCACCAATAGTAGTAGTAGACTACTACTACTAGTAGTAGTAGTAGTAGTACAAGTGAACAACTCGACGAAAAAAGCACACAACCCGGTAAACTACTAGGCTTTCTCATGATACAACCGAGAACTTCCAGCGAAGATTCTCCGATTGGATTAGGCGAGTTTTGGTTCCTCTCGGTTTTATTGTCGCCATCACAGCTCATCCTAGGCCACCTGTCAACAATATCAGTAAAAACCAACACTAACGTAATCGAGCCAGTCCGGAATTTCCCAATTTTCTACAATTCTACGTCACTCACACACTTCGGGAGAATATTCAATCATTCGATCCGGGATCGACGATCCCCAAAGGCAGAACACAAGACAGGTAATCAACAGAACTTGACTCACCCAAAGGGGTGATTTGAATCCACGAGATCAGTATAAAGTTGCATACTGCGGAACATACCATCTTGATGGCAGAGGAAAACGGAGACGTAAATGTTATTCCTATCAGATATTGTACACAAGTGTCACAGCGCTGCTTCAGAGCGATTGCTCTACAGTCTTGCATCCTCGACCCACGATTTTCCAGTCAGTCCATATTATATGTGATGTTGATGAACTCGACGATTTTTGCGGTCTCAACTTCCAACCAGGCGATCGGATTCGCGTCGCCTCTTTAATACTCCCGCTTTGGAATTAAGACAACGCTCCCCATCTAGTTCAAATTCCCCGTCCCATCTGAACCTTCGACTTTATTTTCAATCTATATACGGCCAATCACCGTGATGCATGTATCGTGCTGCCCATGATCAGCACTCGTACAGCCACGTAACTCTCCCTCAGAAGGCCGCTTCACAATTCGATAATTCTGATGCACTTAAATGCAATGACCATGTCATCAGTTCATAGGCCAAGACTCTCAGCCGCCTTCAATGCGTGTCGCTGCCAGAACTCGCCACCAACGCCGAATTGTGTAAGAATCACTCCTCATACCATTCATAGCAGCGTTGTACTCACATGACGAAGTCACGTTCGCTCCCCGAGACAGGAACCATAATCTTAACCATAATTTTCACAGCTGCTACAACCGCCGTTTAGAGTTGTCGATATAGTATATTACAACAGTTACTGTTGTATGTCGAAATGCATTGTGAAGTACACCGGAGAAAAAATGAATATAACCGCGCATGTGTAATGTATTGTACTACCGAACAGTACAATGCATGCCGTCGTCCGCGCCGGAATATACAACAGTACTATGTATTCTCACGGTATAAATGAGGACACCAGGAACCACGCGGTGAAGTCCATATAGACCGCATCACCAAAACTGTCTTGCAATCGCCGTGATCAACAATACCACAATTCGATCGATTAATACTCATTTTCTGTATTTCCCAACCATATTCACCCACCTCAACTCCTCCACTTCATATTCCTGCAACCCTTCTACCAGTTCCTTGAGCTCGCTAACGTACATACGCCTTATTTTACTCAACTGCAAAAGATATTCATCTTCCACATTTCTGCCTGTTTTCACTCACTTCTCAGGATCCACCTCTCGCGAACTCTTTCCTTTATAATGCAAGCCATCGCATCCTCGACAACTTGACAGTAATGTTAGCCAACATCATTATCCGTCTCAGCGTTGACTCACGAATACCATAAATACAACATTTTTCAACCATAACAGTGCTGGAAAATGCGTTCGCTCTCCTGAGCTGAGCTCCAAAACGAACTCGCGTTGAACTAGAAAAATTGCCAAAAATTTCCTCAGAATTTCGACACATGTAGTTGACCTTCACATATTTTCCCACAGTAGCCATAGTATTTCTGGAAACACTATAACTGCGTTGAAACACCCGCATTGATTGATTCACTAAAACAACACCATTCAGATCGAATGAGAGAAAATTACACCCTCGGAATTCCCGAGATTCTAGTTCGAGAAAAACCCTTTCCTAGTTACCATATATTCTACAGTTTCGATAGATTATTACAGCTCCGATGAAACTTGTCGTAATACCAACCTGCAGGAAAATTCTGTCACGCGCCACGAAGTTACCAATTGTCGAAAACAGTAAATCGATCAAACATATCTGATAAACACTGGCAATTTTCAATGTGGGGTTTTTACTGCCCTCTTTTATCCAATGACAATGATACGCGTCTCGATAACAATAATTCCGAGGATTCCAACCAAATCTCCATACAAGTTTAAGAAACATGGGAGTTTCCATGGAGAAAAACAGTAAAGTTTCCCCCGTGATATGAAAAACAATAGTTTTACAATCGTGTTATCGGTCGCGGAAACATATACGCCTTATAATTCACCACTTCACGTTAAACGGTTGCCGACATTAATGAGAATCGATCCGAAACTATATCGCATAAACATTGCTATGAACATGTGATGTGATAAAGTAACCTTTCGATAGCGACAAGTTGTTCACTATCAGTAATAATACCGGAACAAAAAACGCACACTTGCATAAAAAATTGAACCGCACTGTACCAAACCAACATATATCATATATTTTTCGCGCGCCACAAAATTACCTAACCTACCCTGTGCCCTTCACATATGCATCAAAGCAGCGACAAGTAGATCCTCCACTGTCTGCAGCCTCTTATCACGGTCGTAAGTTTCGATCTGTACTTCTTCTATTTCATCATCAACACTATCAACTGATTCTGTCGAAGTATTGTCATCAGTCGAATCACCAGGTTTCGATCTTGTGTAGAGTTCACCACCACTGACAACCTGAACATTAAATACTATAATAACAGAACTAGTATTAGTAACAGAATTAGTATTATTCCAAGGATGAGTGCTAGTAACAAGATAAGCACTAGTACTTGTCCTGACAGTTATAATAACAGGATCAGTAATAGTAACAGAATCAATACCAGTAACAGGACAAGTACTAGTAACAGGACAAGTACTAGTAACAGGACAAGTACTAGTAACAGGACAAGTACCAGTAACAGGACAAGTACTAGTAACAGGACAAGTACCAGTAACAGGACAAGTACTAGTAACAGGACAAGTACTAGTAACAGGACAAGTACTAGTAACAGGACAAGTACTAGTAACAGGACAAGTACCAGTAACAGGACAAGTACTAGTAACAGGACAAGTACTAGTAACAGGACAAGTACCAGTAACAGGACAAGTACTAGTAACAGGACAAGTACTAGTAACAGAATCAATAATAGTAACAAGTCAGTACCAGTAACAGAATCAATACATATGGAGTTTCCACTCAAACTTTTCCCAAAATCTCAGTTTCTCACTACAAAAATCCCAACATTATCATCACTCATAATTCTCTCGCCGAATCCGAAATTCTTCACAGCGCGCAAGATACCAACAACGCTTACTCTAGTTAACACTCTATGTGCTAACTCCTCAACTTCATCTTTTCTGCCTTCTAGTTCTCTCCGCAACTCTAATGGAATTTCTGACCATACAAAACACATACTCATATTAGAATATATTTTCGCTTTCCTCAGCTGAGCTCATACGAATTCGGGTAAAAGTGTACAGAAACAAATGAAAATTTCCCTAAAAAATCATCAGATTTTTACACTCGCAGATTTGAAAAAAAGAGCTGATGCGTTATTGTATTATAATTATTCGTAAAAATCAATGAAATAATTTCCAAATATTCACACACAGGAATATATCTTCGCTTTTCTCAGCTGAGCTCGGAATTTCCTTCGAAAATCATACAGCTTTGTATACAAACTCGGGCAGCCAACAATTTTTCAAAAATTTCATTAAATTTTTACACTATAACCAACACATGTAGTTGACAATGTGCATATTTTCCAACACTATGACAGTACACTACCAAAACATCTCAAAAACTCAACATTTTCCGAGGTTAACTACAGTGTGTTCGAGGACTAATATGCGTGGCTCGCTCTAACTCTGTAACGGTTTGTGACCGATAATGACCATACATATTGATACATTGCTTACTTACAGACCTCGAAATGTTCGATGTTTCAGATTTCTAATCGTACTAACTTACTACATTCTCTCGTTTCGGACCATCGAAATCGAGCACACTGTATATAATACTTAGCATAAAAACGATTTCTCACAACTGTTTTACGAATATCATTTCATACCATATTAATATCATTCTCCCATACCGAAACAAATCATACAAAGTCAATTTATTCAGCTGTTATAATAACCGTTTTGGCAATAGCAAATTGTCGTCACTAAATTGCATTCACTTGTCACTAAAACTTATATGATATCTGTTAATAACTGTTTATAAAGTTGGCGATCCCTAGCCTATTGACAATTACGTGTGACAACAGCAAATTCCGAAACGAGCGGAGCATATACCACAACAACAGACACTTTCGCGTTGTGCGTGCGTGCAGAATTATTCTGGTGTAATTACGAAGCGTCTGAGGCCACCAGATGGATCAAATGACTTCTCTACATGCCGAGGTTTCCGCAAAACTCGATTCTGCGAACAGCATAAAAACTATTTTTGAGGGAAAAATGTCCAACCCGGGGACCTATGTGAAATTCATTGACCGAATCAATAGACGTGGAGCTCCAAACCTTCCTTACGAAGACCTAGTTGTGTAATCGGCACTAAATTGCATCTCTTTGTCACTAAAACTTATTTGTCTGCATATCGCGTAAAATCACAACAGTAATTCAACCTTCCCGAGAACCTACCGTCATTCGCCGCCAACAACTTCAGCAAGTGCGACGTGATAATCGATTTCGATTCATCACCTAAAATACCCAACGTTTTAAACACAACCAAACGTTTTTACCCCACCTAAAACGGTCTCAGCTACTGTCAGCGGCCCGCCAGTCGAATTGCCAAACTCTAACTCGTATCCACCACTAATCGCATCATGCAACTGAAAAAAACGAATCTTCTCATCAACGCACTGTGAAGATTTTTTCCATAAAACAGTACTAAAATGGAGTTTCACCCTAGTGATATGAAAAACATATTTCATATTTCACTTCGCGGAAAACAATTGTATTATCGCTCGCGCAAACATATACGCCCCATAACACCACTTCACGTTAACCGGGTGAAACTCCAATTCAGAATAAACGATACTCCACATTTGCAACAAAACCAGCGAGTTAATTCCATCTAAACCTATCTCCAAAAATTCATCAAAACTACACAATAAAATTTCGCTTACACTAGTCGGCTGCTCTTTCCTCAACAACACTAAGTTCTACGTTATCACGTGGAAATTATTGAATATACCAGATCAAATTGGAGTTTCACGGGCGGCTATGATATGAAAAACACTAGTGAAAAATATATTTCACGACTACTGCATATCACCACTTCGCGTAAAACAGGTGAAACTGCAATATAATCTCATATATATGTCATCAAGCTACCAATATCATTCGCGACTAGTGACTAAATTTCATCTGTATAAACAATCATAAATCTACTCCCTAACTTCATTAATTCAACAAAATCAGTGAAACCACCCAAAATACACAAAAATTCCCTTACACTCGTCAGCTGCTCTTTCCTCAACAACACGGAATCAACCATAACATGTTTCAGCACAAGGCCACCCTCAGGAACCGGCATTTTAGTCAACAGCATCAACGGTACCAAAACATGACCTGAAAATTCGAAAATTTTTCCACGAAAAAAAGAAAAAAAGCGTTTCTTTTCTCATTATTTTTGTGAAAATGAAAACTTCACTATTTCAATTTCAACATCACACTATGGCATTGTATGAAAATTCCAAGAAAACTAGCATCGTTATACACTTCTACCCGAGTTCGTTCGTGAACTCCTAAGCTCAGCTGAGAAAGGCAAACATATATTCCAACACTGTGTTTATATACATATACACACTGCGAATCAAACACATACGCATATCTATGTTTTCTCAAATTTCAGACTAGTACGACTATACAACGCTTCTAAAATGTTGGTGTCAATCGATTCTTTATAATACTACTCAAAGTTGACTTACAAAAATTAAAGCCGTGAAAAAAAATTTTTCGGATGACGATTTGGTTCACACTGTATATTTACATCTCGTAATTTTTCAGAAAAAACACGATTTAGTATTATTTTTAGTATTATATTATCCATATTGCCATCAGTGTTGAGGGAAAATATGCACATGGTCAACTACATGTGTTGGTGACGATATGAAAATTCTGAGAGGAAATTTTGTGGGTTTTCTTGTTGGCTTTTCAACACTTCTACTCGAATTCATAAACAACTAGTGAGGAAACTCCCGAGCTCAGCTGAGGAAAACGAACATATATTCCAACACTAATTATTATCCATTAAAACTACGGCCATATACCGCAACAACAGCGAATTCCCCTTGCGCATGCGTGCTGTATGTGTGAGTTTGAATTCCAACGGCTACCACGACAACACAGCCTAGTTAGACTCCCAGCTCACAAAAGATCAGCTTTAGCTTTATAAAATTCAATCAACAGGGCGAGATCCCAATATACTCCATCACAAATTGCTGCTTACCAGGCTCATCCAGTTCAATAGCAACTACTCTCACCCCAGCGCCTCGCGACAATACCACAATTTCATCTACCGGACTCAACGGAGCATGACCGAATAAACCATGCGACAAAACCTGAGAAAAAAACGGAAAAAATTTCCTCCCATTGCATAGTTCTGGGTTGCGTGCATATCTCGCTCGCCCAGATATATATGAGTAACAATAATGAATATGACCATTTCACTTTAGTTGCGGAGCGAGCGAAGCGAGCGGAGCGTATTCTCTCAGTTTACTAACACTTTGTGCGTGCGTGCGTGCGTGCGTGCGTGCGTACAAATTATCCAGTTCGATCTAGAGAGGTTATGATCACATGCTATACACCATTCGATAGCTCTCGCTCTGGGGATACTAGGAAAAATACGAAATTAGGGTTCCGCCCGGACCATGTAGATTTCCGTGCAAAAAACATATTTTCGCAGAAAAACGCCAGGCATGGGAATCGAACCCGGATGCCGAGCTCCGCCCCTTCTCCGAGAAGGCCTAGTATGTGATAGATGATTATTATATCTAAGCCGTGTTGAAGCTGCAGTTAGAAACACTACTTAGTTAACAAGAGATAATAAATTTTACGAATTTTCCTCAGAAAAAAAATTGATATTACATCGGAGTTTCACGGGCGGCCCTAGTGATATGAAAAACACTAGTGAAAAATATATTTCACGACTACTGCATATCACCGCGAACAATATCGCGTTTTTCACCACTTCACGTAAAACGGGTTGTGAAACTCCATAAAGTAATTCAAAAGGAGTTTTTCAAAATTTACCCAAGTCGTGGATTTCATTTATTCCACTTTACCGCGTATCGATGTTTCTCAACTGGTGATACCAAAAAATACAAAAATTTAACATATGAAATACGCACATGGTCAGCTACATGTGTTGATGACAATATGAAAATTCTGAAAGAAAATTAAGAGTGAAATTTCTCACTAATTTCTCTACACTTCTACTGCATATAAACAACAAAATTGCTGAGCTCAGCTGAGGAAAGTCAACATATATTCCAAATTAGAACATACGTTGACTTTCCTGAAAGGAAATTTCTAACACTATTATTTCGAAGAGAATCTTAGGTTGCTCACACAAAGATACAAAACAGGTCCCCCAACGTACATCAACAGTCGTCGATCCAATAAGCATTCTACTAGACCAAACAGTCTCCGTTCCTCTCCGCAAAATCACCTACACTCAAATCGATCACCAGGGCGCGCGCGCTTTTCACTCACTATCGCAGCCTGTTGTTTCCTCCTCTTTTTCCCCACTTTTTCCTTTTCTTTCTCCCCTTTAACATTAATTGTCTCCTCGGGAATCGGCGAGTCCAATTCTATCCATATTTTTCGAGCTAACACTGGTTTTGAAAATCGAATATATGTGGGCAGTGACGTTCCTGAGAAAACTAAAATACGAGTAGTGTTGGAGGAGGAATATATGTAATCGCTTTTCTCAGCTGCTGAGCTCAAGCGTTTATATACGCATTCGAATGAGAACTCTCCAGAAAAATTTCTTCATACTTATCATATCGTCACCAACACATGTAGTTGACCATGTGCACATTTACTGGTAAATTTCGGCAAAACGACAACTATGAATCAACTTTGCAAACGTAATCTTGAGTGTGACATTTTTCCCAAGTAATTCAACGAAAATTCGCTGATCAATTTTTAGCATCGAACCAAGTCGAATAATCACAACTTCTAAAATTGTAAATTTTTCCCAAATTATTCAAATTTTACTGAACTTGTACTTTAAAAAAGTTGATATATTTATAGTGAAAGTAAAGTGAATAAAAATTATCGAACTGTCGAGATATGATAAATTATATAATAAATTCAACTTTTTACCAAAAATTACAAAAATTTTAATTAATAAAATTTACCGAAATTTTACCAAGTACTAACAGCAACATTCCTCATCGCACTACCCAAGCTGAAATTTCTTGGAAAAAATCTTCGGAATTTTTCTGGAATTTTCGAAATATTTTCTTATATTTTCTGAAGTATCAACCGCAACATTTCTCATCAAACTATCCATTCATCACTACACTATCAATTCAAAACTGAGATTTCCTGGAAAAAAATTTTGTTATTTTCCTGATTTTTTCTATATATTTTCCCAAGCCTTAACCGCAACATTCCCCATTACTACCTTTCTCCGCCCGATAAGAATCATCCACGAGCCATCTCCCTTGCCACGACGCTACCACACCATCCGGAAGTCCTTGCGAAAATCCCGACGGCACCTACTAAAGATTCATTTCCTGCCCTCAGCGACACCCACAAATGAGGTTCCCTACCCGTCGCCCGACAGCTTGTTGTTTCAAATCTAGCATTTTACCCTCGTACTTCTCAACGGGAGGAGGTAGCAGCAGATCAGGAAGACTCGTCGGATCGAATTCCCACACATCATACGGCATTGCCGCAGCTAACGCATCGAACCCTAAATAAAAAAATTTTTTCCCATAAAATTTTTTTTTCACAAAAAACGAACATGGATCAGATTATTATTTCATTCACACCATCCGTGTAATCATGTCATGTGTGAAACGCGGATGGAATTATTCGTATTAAATAAGTCAATTATTGATACATCAATATCCATGGAGTTTCACGGGCGGCCCTAGTGATATGAAAAACACTAGTGGAAAACATATTTCATGACTACTTCGACATATTTCGCGTTTTTCACCGAGTTTTACACCACTTCACGTAAAACTCCATGATACATACTAATTGTATTATAAACTAGTTCCTCGTTACGAAGGGACGAAGTTCGGTAATATCTAGTGTTCTAGATGACATCGTCTCAACCTGCTGAGCTACTAAAATAAACAAATCTCCAAGCTCTTTACATTTTTATTCTTATTAGAATTTCACTACCAACAGCACGATGCTATTCTCGTTCGAGTCTGCTAGTATTTTCATTTATGCCCACGCACAGACGGCCGAATGAACTGCAATAACAACTCCGCTCTCTTCGCCTGCTGCGCAGTAATTTCTGATTACATTAACAGTACTTAAAGAGCTCAGTTTCATGACCAGATGAGTTTATGCAACTTTCACGACTACAATTAAATTTTCACCATCACAGGGTATCTCACCTGGCGAGTCGCTGATATAATGATCCGGAATAACTCCACCAACTAGCGTCGTTTCCCTGCTAATTTTCTTGGTGTTTCCACCGACCCGTTCGAAGTGGCAAGAAGGACCCGACAAACTACTACATACCTCTCCAAGATCTGATGAAAAAACAGACTTAACGTAAATTGGTGAAAACGCGATGCAAAGTGAATTGTGAGAAATTTTTTCCGTTAGTGTTTTTCAAAAAAATCTATTCTATGAATAAAAAATTGCGCATATCACGACATGGAGTTTTCACCTATTAAAAGAAAATAGTGTGATACTCTGCAAAGAACTAATATTCGCGATATGAAGTGGTTTATATAATATATTTTTTCACCATACCATGGGTGAAACTCCATTGAAAAATTACTATTTTGATTCTAATTTAGTTCATTGGAGTTCCACCCGTCTAACGTGAAGTGGTGTAATACTCCATGAAAATTATAAGACGTATATGTTTCCACGACCGAAAACACAAATTTTTCCGCGAAATATGTTTTTCATATCACTAGGGTGAAACTCCAATATTTTCTTTAAATGCTGAGAGACACCCACATATCGGTGGATCGACAAATCGTTGGTTTTTTTCTCCAGGGCGGCGCAGAAGACATATGTGAAATTTTGGGCGCCTGTGAGGGACTCGTTTCTATTACGATCCTTAAATCGATATCAGAGACTGATAGTAAAACTGCTCTTACGAGGAAGTGAAATTCAGCTCTCACTGAAATGCGTTTTCTATACACAAAACTGCATATGTTTGGTGTCGCTAATTCTGGTACAGATCCTCTACACATTTTATGTTGTGTTTAACAGTTTCAAGTCTTACAGAGTAATTCGAAAACGCCCTTAAATTGAGTAATAAAAAGCCCAAGACCACCCAGCGTGGAATTAACTCCATTAATTTCAATGAAGTGATGGAAAAAATATTAATTTTCGGCGAGGTAAAATTTTACCAAATTTTATTACCTTTTTTCACCAAATTTTTCGTCTCCACGAAAATTCTGGTCCGCATTTTCGTAATCAATATATCGGCTGCATCAGCTGGCAGATTCATAGCTGCTTGTGAACATACCAACAGCAGGAATAATAAAAGCGATTGGAATATCATCGTGATACGAAAAGAAAAACGGTCGAGAAAAACTAATAGACCTGTGTGAGAAAATATGAACATGGTCAACTAGATGTGTTGGTGACAATATGAAAATTGTGGGAAATCCTAGTTGGTTTCTGAGCATTTCTACCAGAATTCGTATGTAAACTCCTATAATTAGTGAGGAAACTTCTGAGCTCAGCTGGGGAAACCCAACATAAATTCCTCCAACACTGATATGCACTTTTCAAAATAGCAAAAAAACTGTATATGCCATTGAAATGATAGATTTCACAAACCGCAGGGGAGATGATTATCAACAGCTTAAAACATTCATACAAGCAAAACCATCGACAAACTATGATAAGGTCAAATGCAAAGTATGGAGGCGCGATGCATTAAGTAGGTTTCGATCGAAATATGGTATCAAATCAGATCGATTTATTCACTATCACTCACTCGAGACACAGCGTGGGAATGTATGTTTGGTTTCCTCAACTGAGCTCGTAAGTTCCCTCACTATATTATGAAAAATTCCGACGATTTTGGGTATAAGTATACAAAAATCAACGAAAATTTCATCAAAACTTCCATACAGATGTAGTTGACCATTTGCATATATTCCCACACTGTCAAGACAACTTCCGGGAACGAAATGGGACAAAACGTGTTTAACATGAAACGCTCAGAGAGCCTCTCGAATGTGTATTCAGCGATTTCGCACTTCCCAGAACCGCGGGATCGTTCAATAAACCGATTTCGAAATCCAGAATCGATTCCAGAATTGCTTATTACACGTATAATACGATGCTAGGATCCACAATCGATTCAATGAACATGGGCAACGTCACTTTGATTTTCGGGCGCGCGCGATTTACATTGTACCGACCTAATTACACATAGGCGTTGTCGTTGTCTATTACTAGATGATACATTTTATCCTATTGGTGAGTCGACAAGGGAAAGTGAGGTAATGCGGCAGGGAGGATCTTTTGTGGAAAACCTGATGGAAAAACCGTCAAAACGCAAAATCACACAATGCATCGCAGAAAACCCGTTTTATTGAAGCACTGTAATGCGAAAGAGTGTTGGAGTAACATATGTATGTTGGAATCCAGTTATGAAGAACCTCAATAGCTGTGGCCCTCAGAAGGGTACTGTGGGAATCGCATTACCATACCCACTAAGAACCCCCCCCCCCTCCCCCGAGGCTGCTGCTTCCAATAGGCAGAACGTCTGATGGAACCAGCCCCTACTAACCACTCTTGTGTAGTAGTATGCAGTATTTACATTCCATCCTTAATATAAAATCTCATTTAAATACATCTGTTTATTATATTCAACATTGTGTGCTGGTCACGAAGAATACACTCTCTTTTTTTCAGGTTGATGAAATGGTATGTGCCTGCTACTGTTCAGGATCAGCAGAGGGACGCCAAAGAGGTGGGAAAAGGTCTATAATAAGTGTCATTCACTTCTCGTCTATGAGGAATTTAATACCAGCTGTTAGTTACCGGTACTTTTCTCACTAAGAAAAGTATTCAAATTCCACAATTTTCGCAGGTATCCAATCTGGTACTCAGAAGAGGCCAAAAATTGTGTAACATTCTGGAGTGGCGAGAGCAGAAGATTGTGTATAGACGGTGAGTATTACAATTATGGGGAGTAGCTTTCATATTAGTCAATGACCATTATGAAAACTATTTCTCTGTTAAAACTGACCAGGGTAATTATAACAATTACTATTAATTATAACAATTACTATTTGACCAGTATGGGGCCGATACCATCTTCTCGGCACTTTCTGATCTGCCTCACTCCAAGATACGCCTCCCTTTATTTCATTTGTTCAATCGATCGAGATGACAACGAGCTGATTGCACTCGAGACGATCCACATGTATGTGGAAATGCTAGACAGATATTTCGGTAATGTCTGTGAGTTGGACGTCATTTTCAACTTTCACAAAGCGTAAGTTGCCTCAGTCAATCCGCGAGTCTATTTGTCCTCATCAGGCAATACATTCTTGATGAAGTGTTGATGTCGGGCGAACTACAGGAATCTTCGAAGCGCGTGGTAAGCTATGTTCTGGAATCTAATACGTTTCATAACAGGAAATACAGAAAACTCGTAGAAAATCCTTGTTTTTCGCGCTCTATGGTATGTCCCGACATGTAATTTCACTGCCATCGTTAATGGCAGCTTCTGTTCAGCCCTCCCCCCTCTAGCTTGGTCAGTGCATCTATGAAATAGGATTCAGGAAAATACATTCAACGCACTGATTGTATGGAATCCCATTTGTCGCTCGACGCGTGTTGATCTTCTAATGGTCGTTGATCTGGTAACAGACTGAGAAAAGTCACTATTTAATATGAGTTGATATACCATGTTGAGAAAATTACTCGTCACAAGTCGTTTTGGGTCGAATTTGTTATGATCTGGAAAGCGCGCGGCAAGTTGATCGAGTTTTCAAGGTCTGTGGTTGTCGTAGGTTCTCCGGGCGATATCAGCCGAGGACGAGTTGGAAGATGAGAAATCGTCGTCATCGTCGAAGCGTCGATGAGTGTTATTTCTGATGATAATACCAACTTTTAGAACAACCTTCTGTGTTGTCAACGTGTGGGAGCACTCAGTGAAGTTGTTACCCCGGGTATGGTTGTCAAGGGTCCCCGATCGAGATCAGGCGCAATATTGCAGGCACTCTCTCTGCGCGATTAACCTATGCCAAACCCCGTCCTTAGCACCCGCGGCGGGTGACCCGCCGAAAATTCGCGAAGTGGGTGAAGGAGCACCAAAGGCTGACTGCTTCTGAGGATGCCGACGGAGAGATTCTCTATTGTTGCTTATTTTACCGGACCTACCCGGAAGCAGGAAAATTGTCTGAGACTCGGACTCTGAATGCAAATTGACACAAGACATAAAGATTTCGTCTGTGGCGGCCCATGTCAAGGACGGGAATCATCCCCAGTCAATCAAACTGGCAACCCCAGAGGGAAACGGTTCCTAGTGGGAGAATCAAGCATCAAGGCTCGAAACTCCGAAGGGTCAAGAACTGATGAGTTATGCTCCTCTTCTCCAATGCGCTGTCTGACTCGCCCGCGCAGAAGTTGGTACTGTCACGTTCGAGTCTCTCAATCATCACTGCAAACTTCTTGGCCGTCTGTTATCGACTAATCACCATGTGATCCGATACAGTGCCTGGGGATTCATAGAAAGCATCGACACTGTTCTCATACGAAATAACGCAAATACCATAACGTAGACGGTCCATACGAAACAGTTCTCTTGGACCTCGTCACCGTCAGCGATGGCATCGCTGCGAGTCGCAGCCTGCGATGCGAAGTGACGACGATCACCGAGATTATCAGGAGGATGGACGCACACAATAATGTCGACATACCCCGGTGTCATTCATGGATTTCACATGGCGGCGCCATGCGCCATGACGGCGCACCCGCGATGGTTCGAAGGGCCCAATTGGCGAGTGCGGTCGAATAGTTATCCCAGTAGTCCTCCGAGATGTTGGCTAGCTTTATAAGTTACAGTGCTTGCCGAGCACTGCTTGGATATCTTTTCTAATCACTGTCGCGTTCATATCCTCCCAGAAGAATCACAGTTCCGCGATATGGCCGACTACGACTTTCCATCGTAAGATATAGATGATTACTCCGACGACATGCAGATGCTCCTCCGACTACTACGTCAACACGGATGTATGATATATGACATACATATATCCTGATACGAATTTTTCGGGTTTCCGAGTTTACATGTATCCTATATGGTAGATATATGACAAGCAAGTATGTGTACGTCTGTATGATACCTCAGCAGATGCTTTAAGTCTTCTTCACTAAGCCAAGAACTCCAAACGATCTAGCGTTGAACATTAGACAAATATCTTGTGTGACTAAGTATGGCTTGTGTTGGGTAAACTGCTGAGTCAAGCACTGACGGGACTCGAGCAGTTAGGCTCTCTAATCCAGAGGATCGTTCCGGCTCCCAACAGAGGGAATCTTTAGTGGAATGTACTTGAAAGAATAGGGAGCCTCGGAGTGACTCCGACGGAGTCGTCGGGACTTCGACTATCAGTGGTTGTTGGAGGGAGGATAATTTTCAATTTGAAATTTCACTTTCTCATTTTAATGAAATTCCACATGGACGACGGCGTTCCTGAAATCACGTATGAGTTTGTGAGGCGTTGCTGCTCTTTAGGTAACAATTGTGTGGCATTCATATACAAACACGCCTCCGACTTGGAGGCTCCGAGGCGAAATAATTTCTTCTCTCGAGCTGGCGGAGT
>NW_003215453.1:368551-376156 GCF_000006405.1 Perkinsus marinus ATCC 50983 | reverse complement strand
CGATGGAGCATACGCGAGTATATCCGGCCGCTAGGAGGAGATTTTTGTCGAAATTACAACCGGCGAAGTTTGCCTCGCGGGCAAACAAACGATACGCAGTGGCAAGTTATGTGGCAGTTTTAGAGTCCCGACTAGGAGTTTATCATGACGGAACTCGACCATATCGTTGTGGCAGTTGAGAATCTCGAAGATTCAATCGAAGCCTTCAAGGAGGCAACCGGCGTTCGACCAGCTATCGGCGGGAGTCACGACGGCAAAGGTAGCTGATGAGTGAGATTATCCATCGGAGGGGTATCACTGAGAGGCCTAGCTGAGAACTTCTCAGCTAATTCTCTGCTTAACGAAGGACTTTCAGTTTGATTCTGTGGAAGGTACTCGGAATGCATTGCTCGCACTTGGACCGAAAGTTTATCTTGAGCTGTTGGCGCGTGATCCTGCCCAGGCAAATGGTGACCATCCATCATGGCTCGGAGCCTTAGACTGTGAGCACGCAAGAGGGTTCGTTTGTTAGGGGAGGAGCTGCGACATGCGGACCTCTGGCGTCTCGTCATAATTGCCTAGTATTTCGCTCGTTTATAAAGCTTGAAATTCAGCACTGACCTGGACTATTGGATACCAACTCTGTATGAATCATACAGAGTTGGTATACACTACAAAGTCATCATACAGTATGATGACTTTGTAGTCGAAGCTACGTTGTTCCAGTAATCCATTCCCAGATATGTCTGGTCTCGGTCGGCTAACGACCTTCTGCGTGAGGGTACCATCAGGAGACGTAAGCGACAAGTTCAAGGTTTATTCGCGACGGCGCTTGGACGGATCGGTAGGTCTTTTAAACAGTTTTGCCGAAATGGTTCATTTCAACAAAACTCGTTTCAACTGGAGAAAACCATACGCAGGATCGATCCACCAACCTACAAAATCAACCCGATTTTCCTAATTGAGATTCTAATAGAATCATTCTATCTGTGATCAATAACGATGGTCCAACATACAACAGCCAAACAATGTTGATAACCAACATAACACTCAATTCATCATGAGTCTCCCATGACTCATGGGCCATGAGCAATGATAGCGCGAGTGTAGGTTCTCGAGTGGAAGCTGGATGTCTCTTCTCATGAGCACGCCTATATTGATCAGCTGCCATATAAGGGCACTTCTCCATTTCGTATAAGCTGGTGTGGCTCGGAGCACCCGGCAAAGGACGCTCCTAAAGGGTGGGTTGCGGCTCGACGAAATGGTTCGAGATACGAACTAGCAGTTTCATCCTTTTTCTTCGACAGGTGTGAAGTTGAGACCCTTGAGCGTTTCGCGATCTTACCGGCTGGCGAGGAAATGACGGAAACAATCTACGCAGATGGAGTATTTTCGCCTGAGGCGTGAGTTCTTCAACTTTCCTTCTCTCAGCCGCTCAACTGTCTACTCCCCTGACTTTCAGAGCTCAAAACACCTCCATACCTTCTGGATCAGATCTCAGACTCAAAGCTACATTGAGGACTCCGCGTGGACAAGTTGTTCTTCAATAATCTAATGACTAATTATCACACTTTAGCGAGAGTCTGTCTTCGATAAGTTGGAATTAATTCTGAGTTACAGAGTTGGACATGGTTCTACCCTCTTCAAAGAAATGTATCTTACTTAGGCTTATCTTGGTGTGGCATAGTTGCCCCACTTTGATAATTGATCTTACTAAGGCATATCTCCGGGTGGCATAGTTGCCCCACCTGGGAAATTGATCTTATCAAGGCATATTTTGGCGTGGCATAGTTTCCCCACCCGGAGAAATTGATCTTACTAAGGCATATCTCGGCGTGGCATAGTTGCCCCACCCGGAGAAATTGATCTTACTAAGGCATATCTTGGGGTGGCATAGTTGCCCCAGTTGCTCCACACGAAAAAATTGTACAACCTTTAACCGGTAGATCAATGGGGAGAGAGAGTGTGCTATAAATCACACATTGAAGTGACTCGCTTCAAACGAACAAGGCTTGGCGGCCAATGGCAAATCACGTGCTTCGATGGGGAGTTCTCGGGGAAACTGGACCAGTGGATCCGCAATGGACTAGTCACGCCAGTTGGGGACACTAGTTGTCTATTCGTATTGACTTACGCGGATTATCAGTCACGTCATGCTGTTCGCAGTTGATGGAGGTTCTGTGATGGGAGTTTTGGTAATATGTCACGGACGAGGGTGGATCTCAGTGAGATCATCTCACAAACCCATGTGGGAAGCAGTCCAAGTCCGTGACGCATTCAGTGCCTGGGACCAAAGTTTGGAAGGACCTTCCACCATTAGTACCGAGCCGCCGCTGTATGAAGCGGCCTGCGTGTCCCTATAACTCACCCAAGGCAAGAGTTTCCTGAACTCACAGTACTTTGGAGTGAAGGCCCGCAAAGGATCATGCGAAAGGCAGAGACCTTCATTCGATATTGTATTCGAGGCGCCTAGTGCACGTCGCAGCTCATCTGCAGGGAATCCGAACGCCTTCATCCATGAAGACATGGGAGTATGTGAATGCGGGAGAAGCCTCTCCCATAGGTCCTTGTCTGGAGAACATAGATCCCGGATATAGCTGTGATGTCTCGTAATATATTTTTCCTTGGATCCAGCACTAGCATACACCGACCGATCAAAAAATGGCTCGAAGAAAGGAAGGAAGGGACGATTCAGCTTATCGCAATCATTGTTAATCATACGAGACTGAGCGAGAGAAGGAGCTATTTTCGGTCGTGCGTCATCGATAAGGCACTCACTGGTGGGGATGCCATGCGGGAGGGTCCGGATTTTCTCCCTCCTGAATGAGCGGGGAGGCTCGGTTGCGGGCTCCCGCGACAACCAGGAAGAGAAGCGACAGCCGTTGTCGATAGATGATCCAATACGGACCGTACTGGGACATCAATAGCTTCTTCTAGTCCTGAAATCAACAGATATAGCCACGCATTAGCTAGCAGGTGAAATGGGTTGATGATGTATGCAACAGAGGCCATAAAAATGGGAAGCTGTGATCATAACTATGAAGGAACCGGGAGAGAAAAGTCCAAGTTAGACTTGTTAAAGTTATTATTGTTAAACAAGAATCATGCAATGGTCTTTGTAGTATAGTACTACTATCATAGTAGGAGGTAGCAGTTCGGATAGTAGGATTCACGCAATAGGTTCGGAATTCGAACTCCATAGCCAACTTGACCAGGTCGAGTCAAGCCCCAAACACAGAACTACAAGGACATTGTGCAGATTCTGCACACAGCGCACTGCAAAACGTGAGACTGTCATTGTTGGTTTCGATACAATGAACGCTATTACCCTAGAGCTAACACTATAGACCCTGGAGTATTACCTTGGCCTGAAATATGGCATTCGTTGCCTCGGTGTCGTGCTGTACTCGGTGACATGGTCTTTGATTGTTTGTTTACACTACACTGATAAGCCACACCTGATGAATTCCTCTCGCGATGATCAGCGTCAAGTCAAGCTCACCATCTGTGGCAAGTTGCCACTGGCAACCATTGACACCGTAGCCCCCATTACGGGAGATACGTTATTGGCACTCTGCGTATCGATTGCATACCGTATTTCATGATCGTTTGTAGGAGAGGTCAGGACCAAGTCTGTGTCCAGAGGGGGGGGTGCCCAATATGCAGCGTGGAGATGATATCTTCAATGTTGGAGCTCGGCCAATGCCCGAGTCAACCTAGGAAGGCGCTCCAGGCCGAACTGTGAAAATAGCAGCCTTACCATCTCACCAGATACGATCCGCTCGCTTGTCTGACTCCGTTGAGATGGATGCAGCAGAGTAGGTGGAAGACGTACCTAAAGACTGGAGAGTAGCGAACAGACACCAGAGTAGCGATCTCACCGAATCACCCAAACTGGTTCTCATGCTTGTCTGACTCTGTTGGGATGGACGTCGTACAGTATTAGAAGAATGTAGAACAGATCCCTGGAGAAAGGGTAGCAGATAGGGCTGAGACTACTAGCATCACGATGAGGTTCTTACCATGCCACTCGAGCTGGTACTCATACTTGTTTGAGTTTGTAGAGATGAATGCTCCAAGGTATGAGAAGTGTGCGATAAAGGTACCTCAAGAGAGAGTAGCGGATGAGATTCAGTCTAGCAACCATACCGTATTCTCCAAACTGGTCATGATGCTCGTCGGACTTCGCGCGGATGGAGCCTGTACGATACGGGAACTGTGTGACATAGGCACCTGAATAATAGCGGATGTGATTATTGAATTACGAATGAATCGTAGCGATTTATACTAATAGTACGGTACTACGAATTTAATAATTTAATAACACCTATCATATTCATTACCATTCGGCTGAAGAATAACTAGCCCGCTGTCCCGTATTACCGCTGCGCAATACATCCCTTGAGTCTCCTCTTCGCGTTCGCTCGTACGCATCACCATGGCCAAGTCCAAGTCATCATCGAAAGCACATCTGTTCTCCCTCATAACAAAGGTGAGCTCGGAAGGCCATCCCTCGGGTGGGAAGGTGGTTCGTTGCTGCCACACCGTTAACCGCCCAAGATTTGGCTGTAGGTAGCAGCCTAGGTTTCCGTATTTTTCGCGTGTCGTTCGTAGAGGTTCGCGAGCCTTATAAAAACCCCTCAGCGCGCCCACTACAGCTTTCAATTTTCCAGGGAAGGCCGTCAATGGAAGGCCATCATCTCTCATGACCTCTCTCGTGGTGAAACCACGCAAGGCCGGATCTTCGAAGATCAATAGAGGATAACAATAGTTGAGCAAGCACCCAGTACCCTGCCGTGCCTCCAACAGACTCGTATGTACTCCTTGACAAGCTACCATCTGCAAGTGGTGACAACCCGCAGTAGAGCAATGTTCAGCAAATGCCCTCAGGCAATACCAAAAATCGAACTCCGCAACGGTGAAGAACCGCCCGGCCTTCACACCGGCCCGTAACGTCTCGTTTTCTGTAGTGTATTTTAAACTCGTACACAGGCAAGAGTAGAAGGCCTTCTGTTCTGGAAACACGAAACAACTACTCAGGAATAGTTGTAGAGTACAAGGCCGTATTTGCTTGCGGGACCAACCTGACCCGAGAGCCTCAAGATCTTTCTCGATGAAGGCCGTCGAATGTAGGTCACTAATGAATCACAGGAAGGAATATCATAATACAAGAAAATGGAACCACTGAGAATGAACTACTGTCATGATGACAGTGTCATCAGTTCGACACAATCGGGCACAGCGATGGAGTTGGCATTATATACAGCTGTCGAGTAAATAGTCCAAGATAGCACTGCTATGATAGCAGTACCAGATACATTATCGGCAGAAAATACTACAATACCAACAACAATTGGCATTTTTATATTTATTACATAGTACGTGTTACGATAGTTGGTATTTTCCAACGGAGCCCATCATCATGCGTTTCGTCTGTAACGCGCTCGCCCGAACAGGCAGTTGTGCCGGCTTCGCGGCGGCGCAAGTTGTAAATCTCGCTCGCCCGAAATTCACTAGTTGAAACGGGTGAAACGGCTGGGCGTCACGGCTTCTTCGTGAAGCCTTCTCTGAGCCTTCTAAGAGATCTTTGAGAGATCTTTGAGTGATCTTTGAGTGATCTGTGAGGACTATCTTCTAGATAGTATCGGGAACTATCTCTTTCGTAACTAACCCTAACACCAATAGGTCTGTTATACCCTCAACGCTCTAGTACATTGCGTTAAGCCTCAGGAGTCTATGGAATTACGTTCTGGTTCTAAGTTATCCCCCTCTGTCGGTTCTGTCCGCAGAGGGAGATCTAGAGAGGAATCTAGTGCTTTTTCTCTTCCCCCTAGTAACAGGATTCCATCACCCGCTCCTGCACATTCTACCGGGATAATACCCCGAACCAACTCACAAACTCAAGATGACGACCGCATTCACAGCAAGGCCCCTCAAGAGAGAGAGCCATCTAGCTGTACTGAACCTCCTGACCAAGGCGTCTCTGATCAATCCCTGGTTGGTATACCCCCTATCCTCAAGGGGGGTGCATCCACGAGCTCGAGGGCTACGAGGACATCGTCCAAGGGTCTCTATGGCAAGAGCCAGACCCGCCTCAAGCCCCCGGTCGCCCGAATCAAGGAGCGTGATCGAAGTGATGCCCATCTAGTCGAGAAGAGTTCACAAGGGACGTCATCAAACTCAAGGCTCCGTGAAGGGCTCCCATCTATGAGGAGTGCCTTCGTGACCATCAACAGCGACCTTAACTCCGAAGAGCCAAGTCAAGTCTCTGGAGCTATCGCTGTTGGACCTACATCTAGTCCACCTGACCCAATGCTCCTCCATGAAGGGAGTGTTACCAGTCCCCCCATTCAAGGTAGACCCAATGAGGGATCTACCACACCTATTGTGAACATCGACCCTGCTCCACCAGCAATATGTTCTGAGATCGGGCATAAGCCTGACTCTATCGAGGCCGAGCATCTCATGACTTCGCCATTAAGACCGATCCGAGCCCCTACGGATGGCCCCACAGAGGGGAGCCCGAGGAAGGCAGAAAGATTGATGAGTGACGAATCTATACCATGTTCTGTGCCTACTATTGCGTGTTCTAACCAGTTTCAACCGTGTCAGTACGGGTATTCAATTAGTCACATCTACCACGAGACCAAAGGTAAGACCGATGAGCGAAAGCCTAGACATGATCTAGGGTTAGTAGCGCCCCTTCAGTGCCCCCGGTCGGCACGGTCTTGTGGCTCTGAACCCTCACACTGCCAAGGCGGTCCTTATCAGGATCTACCTTATAGATCCAATCCGGTCCATGACGTCTACAACGCTGGCGATCATACTGAGACTGGTGGTAGTGATAATGGTGGTGGCTACTTAACTGGTGGTGGTGATAATGGTGGTGTTTATCTAACTGGTAATGGTGGTGGTTATCTAACTGGTAATGGTGATGGTGGTGGTTACCTAACCTCTGAGGTTTGTGGCCATCAAACTGGTGATGGTACTGGTGGTCATCAATATAATAAGACCAATGGGCTTACTCAAGTCACCTTCGGTCATATCTCTAACCCTAGTGTTATGAGTGCTAATTATCTAAGTAGACATGATCTACACGGCAACGGTTGTTACGATTGCCAGGGCCCCCAAGGGGGTTCCGGGAGAGCTGTTCAACGCTCTTCACCAAACTTTGGAGTCAATGACCCCAACTATGATGTTCTACATAGGCATCATCTATATGAGTCGGCAGCTAATGCACCTACTGTCCAAGCTCATTCTGATATCATTGTATCTAATTTACATCGCAATCAACCTCAACAGTGGAGACTATCCAATGAGGCTGGTGATGTTTGCAATGGTGCATCTGGTGATCCAGCGACTGTGCAAGGATCAACCTTTATGGAATCACAGCAGATTCCTCATCGACGGCAACATCGATCTATCAAGCGCGATGGTCCCCTCGATTCGAGCCCTGAGAGCTCACACGGAAAAGGCAGCTCTGCCACATCTAGTCCGAGAAGTACTATAGCTGGCCGTGGTGAGCGACTCAGGCGATCAAAGAACATCAAGCCTCGTACGTCATCTAGAAGGTATCGGTCGTCATCATCGTCATCTAGTAGTGCTCGTGAATCGTCATATTCGTCA
>NW_003215453.1:358722-368451 GCF_000006405.1 Perkinsus marinus ATCC 50983 | reverse complement strand
ACGACTCTCTATGTGTATCCGAAGAGGCCGTGAGCTCTGGCGAAAGTCTACCTACCATCAATAAGGACGACCTACCACCTCAGCAAGCCATCAACCGAGAATGGGTTGCAGATAGCTCGGCCCCTCTAGGACGAGCTAGACCTCAAGTGCCGTGGAGAAGTCCGACATCTAGGCCGCGATATAACTATCATATGGCTAGGAAACGAGGATTGGCATCTATTAAGGCCATCACGGGTGAGCGGATGGAAATGTTCCATCGGGCACTCGATGGTTACATATCCAAGGGCTTCTGTGCTATCGTCAAGGATAATCGCCTCGACCCATCTAAGCCAGAAGCATCTACGTGCCAATCTATCTGGGAGAAGCTGAGTAAGGGCACCCCTTATCAAGGGTCACTCGCCCCTCTGCCAGAGCACTTCACAGCTAGTCATCTAGTCTACCGAGACCAACATCCAACTACGCCTTGCCGTATAGTCTTAGACTATAGAGAGGCAAATCTATACTCTCTAAGAGGCGGTTATCCACAGAATAGTCTACATGGTACTCTACTCTTATTGAGGTCATCTAAGTACTTCGTTGCCGGTGATTTGAGTAAAGCATTCTGTAGAATGCAATCTAGCCGTGCAGACGTACCCTATGTGGGGTATACCTGTATTGGACCTTTCACGGTCCTATGGTCACGTGTTGGATTTGGAACTAGGGCGGCACCTAATATGTTGGATAGTGTTGTGGATGATACCATCGACGAGATCTACGACTTGAGTCAACTAGCGGCTGAAATCGATGGAGACACTTTCGAAGTCGCTGTGAAAAGTATCGACCCAGGAAGGATCAAGAGTGTATTACTCTATCCTTCGGAAGAAGGCTATGACTATCTATGTGACGGTCCACCTATACCGAGCCACGTGAAGATGCTAAAGTTCGTTGATGACATCTACGCTTTAGGATCTACAGTTGCTGAAGCTCAACGCAACTACCGATTTGTATCATACCTACTCAAAGGGCATGATCTACCCGCTGAAGACCTGAAGAAGTTCGAGAACTGGATCTGCAAATCTGTAGCGGGTATCGAGACACGTGGACATCTATTAGGGTACGACTATCTACCGTCTAACGATGGCCTCTATCCCACGATGTCTGCTAAGCCACCTGAGGGCCTTACATATATGAGCAAGCGCTCATCTAGTAGCATCCTGGCTTCTCTCTATGATCCATTGGGTCTAATCATAGAACAGGATATTCGAGCTAGATCTCTATGGCGGCGAATCTGCCAGGAGATCAAAGAGTGGGATCAAATGATCCCCTATCAGTTACAGCAGCAGGTTGTTAGATGGGCCTCCGAAACTACCCAAGTATGTAAAACTATATCTACGTCAAGGTTTACTCCCTATGATGCAGAGCTGGTCCTCAGCACAGATGCATCTAAGGATGCTTGGGGCGCCGATCTACGATTAAAATCCAGACCTGACGTGCGTCTGGCAGCTAAAGGAGCTTTGTATACAAACTCTACTCTATCCTGGTCTATCCCTAGGAAAGAGTTAGATGCCCTCTATCGAGGTTTGCTCTGGACCCAGGCATTATCGGCATATCTACCGATCAAGAGCATCTATGGGGAGAATCAAGCCCCATTGAGTAAGCTCAGCCCCGGGGTACCTATCTATCGACTGGTTGTGGCGATCGACTCGGAGCTCACAGTATATCGGCTAAGGAGACCATCGAACGATACTCGACTTCCAGCACCTGAAAGAAGGCGGCTTCAAGCTATACGTAATCTATGCGTTCAGCTCGATGCCACGGTGCGACATATTCCTTCTGGATGCAATCCAGCGGACTCTGTATCTCGGTATGCAATGGGGAGAGACTTCGATGGCCACAAACTAAGTGAAGCTATCGATTCTGCTAGCGTGATCTACGACTACCGAGAGGACACTTCTGGTGACGAAGATTGCCAGTTCGATAAGGACATCTACTGTCATGTCGCATCATGTATCCACGATCCTGAGCGGGATCTGCTATTCTCACCTATCCCCTCCGTGACCGCGGGGTGCTGCGCTACGCTTGCACCGCCTACAACCGCTAACGCGGGGTGCTACGCTACGCTTGCACCGCCTACAACCGCTGACGCGGGGTGCTACGCTACGCTCGCACCAAACACTATCTATGCCTATGGGTTTAGACCATTTTGTCCTACTACATTGGGGTTATCTCTATCCACAGTCGTGGACGTGGGGTGCGGTCAGACAGTACAGTCTGAGCAAGAGATCCGTGGCCCCTACCAAAAAATGAAATCTAAGGCTAAATTAGGCGTGTATCCTTCTCTCTCTCCAACGGCAACGAATATCGGGTGTGGTGGAAGGTGCTGTCTCATCAACTGTGATGGTATCGATGTCCCCAACATCGATAAGACTGACCTATCCACAGAGCTGAAGGATGAATTAAAGAACCTAGCGAGACATATTGACGTCTCGAGAGGGACAGAGGCCGATCTGAGTCATCTACAGGATAGCATCGAGTTCAACAGCGACCTCAACACCTGTCTAAGACGATGTCAATCCGAAGACGAAGATCTGGCAAAGTTCCGAGATTATCTACTCGGCAAGCTTCCTAGAAGATCCGTGGGTATGAGGAGTACTACCTTTGATCGAATGGAGAGTCACTGTCATCTAGACCAAGACGGTATCATAAGGCAGAGGCCTTGGTATGAAGGTCCTTCTCGAGAGGATGACGTTGATGGGATGATCTATCTCGGCGGATCAAGATATGCTCGTCTGGTATGCAGTCTACTTTGCGTTATCTACCATTATGTCTTGGCACACCCTGGACGGAGGAAGCTGCGGCTATATCTTCAGAGACGATTTATCGGTCGTGGCCTGTCGAGAATTATATCGAAGACAACATCTAGCTGTACCTTATGTCTCAAGGCGAGGGCATCCAAAGCCATTCGATATGCTAACAATGCCGTACAAGATATGGTCGTTACGCAACTATGGCAGCTAGTTGGGATCGATATCCTGGGTCCGTATGGAAGAGCATCTACGCGAAATCAAGGCGGAGACTCTCGAGCTGAGAACACCTATCGGCTTGACCCATCTAAGGATTATTACGTGCTGGTCTGCCAGGATGCTATCAGTGGGTTTATCGCATCTAGGCCACTGCGTGACTGCAAAGGGCCTACTATCGCTGCAGCAATCCATTCAGTGTTCTGCGAACATGGGTCACCTAGCGTAGCCCTGTGTGACAAGGCACATGGATCTATCCTATCCAAGGCAGTACTATCTACTATGGTCAAGCATCGGTGTCGGTTGTACAGTCTACCTGGTTACTCAGCCCATCTCTCCTTCTGGGAAAGGGCACATCGTGACCTAATGGAGACTACCCGTACCATCAGCGGATCTAATGAAGACGCGGTTGAACAACTTTTCAACCTTATGCTAGCCATACGCATCTATAACTGTACCCCCAAGCATTGGACCTATATGAGCCCAAGCTACTTACATTACAGTTATGGTGGACGACTACCGGGGGATGCACCCCCATCTACAATAGACTTCAAAAAATTGGACTCGCGCTACCTTAACGCCGAGTATCTACCCTTTGCTCGAGGTCTATTACCAACTCTATGGGACTACCAAGAGCGCATGAAGTCAAGCGTGGAGGAGTATGTTGAGGTTTGGCGACAGAAGCAGGCCGATCTACGTGAGCGCTATATCAAGGAGACTCCGCAATGTGACCAACTAGAGGCCTTCGATCTAGTTTATATGTTGAATGCCCCTGATGTTGATATTGGAAACCATCTATCTAGCAAATGGCGTGGGCCATACACCGTCGTTTCTATGGCAGGATCTAGTATGGCTAAGCTGGTATATGGCGTTGTCTTACCCGCAGACTACGGTGGCTCACTCCGACTATCGGCGGATGGCAAATCTATAGAGAACTGGCCTCTACCTGACAAATTAGTTCAAGCGGCGACCCGTAATCTGGTACCGGCTACGTCTCTCAAGACATTGATCTATGATCATTATCGACGTGGTATCCGTGTATACCAAGATCTACAAGGAGATTTCTCTACGATGAGAGCATCTAGTGATGGGTCCGACCAATCTAAGATACTGCTAGAACGAACCCGACAACTATGTTCCCAGAATGCTACAGGTGAACCTACCCCAGCGGTATCTAACCCATGTACATCTGGAGATGCGGCTCAAGATGGCCAGCCAGCTGACAACCCCGAGTCTATGAACTCTACGATAACAACGAGGTTCGGTTCTAAATTGATGATCTACCCTCAAGATGGTTGGTTGGTTGCTTCTACTTCTAGGGTCTATGCGGGACTTGCTGTGGTATCGAATGACATTGCAACTCCGAACCCTACAGTGCATTGTAGGCAGGAAACCAAATTGGTCCACATCCAACCTATTACCCTGGGTCTACTCGGTGAGCTCTCTGTATCCCCTAATATCGATAGTGTCATTGTTCGACAAGAAGAGCTCATTTTCATCGCGCCATCAACTAGGGCTCTTACACGATCCTTATCGGTAAGGACGAGGAATCTACTTGAACGGTTATGCAAGCTATAATATTCACCCTACATACGCATTATTGTGCCATGGGAGGCGTCAATTCTATTGATCGCGAAAGCAATCGATTCTGTCCGATTGTTCATTCTAGGGCGAAATAAGAAGCTATTAGTGGTCGATGATGACGACAATGAGTTATTATCTATTTTTCGCTCAGCTATCGCGATAAAGATAGTAATCGTGACGAGGATATCGTCTATTTCTTCTCTCATCTATCGCTGTATCGATAGTTGTCACCTATTCTTGTATTTGATTATCGATGATGTATGGGTGCTCAAATGTCGCACGCGGGGTATGTGCCGGCTTCGCGGCGGCGCAAGTTGTAAATCTCGCTCGCCCGAAATTCACTAGTTGAAACGGGTGAAACGGCTGGGCGTCACGGCTTCTTCGTGAAGCCTTCTCTGAGCCTTCTAAGAGATCTTTGAGAGATCTTTGAGTGATCTTTGAGTGATCTGTGAGGACTATCTTCTAGATAGTATCGGGAACTATCTCTTTCGTAACTAACCCTAACACCAATAGGTCTGTTATACCCTCAACGCTCTAGTACATTGCGTTAAGCCTCAGGAGTCTATGGAATTACGTTCTGGTTCTAAGTTATCCCCCTCTGTCGATTCTGTCCGCAGAGGGAGATCTAGAGAGGAATCTAGTGCTTTTTCTCTTCCCCCTAGTAACAGGATTCCATCACCCGCTCCTGCACACAGTGGTACGGGATCCAACGGCAGAATCATTGTCGGCAGTTGTTCCACACTGATCAAATTTAGTGCTAGAAATTTGTAGTGTTAAGTTGACACGGAAGGTAGCACTAGGAATTCTTGGAGCGCGATTTTCTGCTTAGCTTAAGTAGCGTGCTCTAATACGGAGAATAGACTAGAATGCGCCCTAGAGTGCGAACAATAATCTAACGCTCTTTCTTTCTTCAAGAGGACTGCCTTCAACTGATGTGGATGAATAGTTGTATATATACGACGTTTATAAGACGTTTATATTAACGTCTATAAACGTTTATCAACGTTTATTGACGTTTATACGTCAGTTTATAAGTGTTTGTGTAAAATATGTCGGTAACAACAGCAGTAGCCCCTGTGGGGTCTCTTTTGGTGCCGTTTCTCTTCGGCTATGCTGCCCAATCTGGGATGCGTTATGGAAAGGAAATATACAACAGCGATGTTGTGTCGGAGGTAATGGAGTTCCTCTACTACCCAATTTTATAGGATTTCCAGACGGGCATACGATCGTTTTACGTGAACTGACGAAAAATGGGATAAGAAGCGAATTATGAAATACGTTTTACTGTTTGTATAGACGTATATGCGATTCGAAATTTGAGGGTTCATGCGTAGTTACATTTTACCATAGTTGAGCACATGGTCAACTACATGTGTTGGTGATACGAAATTTTTGGGAAATTTATTGTTGGTTTCTCTATGTTCGTATCTTAAAATTTTATAATTAGTGAGAAAATTTCTGAGTTCAGCTAGTGAGGAAAGCGAACATATATTTCTCTAGCACTGTATGTCGTTGAAAAAATGACGACTAAATTGTTATTTCAGCAGGATGATTGCATGTGTATTTTTTATTAGTCTTCAAGGCCATTTCCGCGGTCTGTTGATGCGATTGAGAAAGTATGGGAATGTGGTCGATTACAGGTGGGATATTTATTCCGAAGAGGGGAAATTTTTCCCCGGGAAATTTCAAGTTCAGATGGGCAAAGCTGCTGAGGAAATGGAGCGGTTGAAGTTACTCGCATTAAATGGATTGGAAAACGCCGGCTTGGCTGAGTAGTAAAAAAACTTGGAAAATGTTATTGGTGTTTTCGTGGATCTGTATTTGTTATTAAACTACTCTGGGAGAAAAATATGCACATTGTGAGGAAATTTTGGGTAAAATTTCTGTTGGTTTAAGTGCATTTCTAACCGAATTTGTATGAAAACTTCTGAGCTCAGCTGAAGAAAGCGAAAATATATTTCTCTAACACTGGTGAATTTACTGTTGTGATATCAAGATGTAGACCTAGTTCATTGGAGTTGCACCCGTTTAATGTGAAGTGGTGTAATACTTGCTGAAAATTATAAGACGGATCTGTTTCCGTAACACAATTGTTTTCCACGAAATATGTTTTTCATATCACTAAGGAGCGTATTTTTTCCTTGGCAAATTCGAAAAATATGTGTTTCTCGTTGATGAATAAGAGTATTGAGCTGAAACTTCAACAGGATATGGTTGTTAGCATGATACATCACACGTTGAGTCGAAACGGTCATGTTCGGAACGGTTACTGATATATCGAGGCGAGCGAAATAATCACCCCCCAATACACAACTTTCCCGTGAAATATGGTTTTCATATCACTAGGGTGAAACTCCAATATTTTGTTTAAGTGCTGAGGCACACATATCGGTGAATTGACAAATCGTTGGTTTTTTTCTCCAGGGCGGCGCAAAAGACATATGTGAAATTTTGGGCGCCTGTGAGGGACTCGTTTCTATTACCGGCAGGTAGGCTTTGGAAGGCGTTTTTTTCTGGAAATTTCTCGTCATTTAGTTTTTTTTTGTGAAATTGAGGAAAATTTGGTTTCTGGTGTTGGAAAATATGCACATGGTCAACTACATGCGTTGGTGACAACATGGGAGTTGTGAGGAAATTTGAGAAAAATATAGGTTTTTTTGTGCGCTTCTAACCGAAATTGTATGTAAACTCCTGAGCTCAGCTGAGGAAAGCGAACATATGTATTTCCTCCAACACTCTTCGCATTTTTTTTTGGAAAATTGAAAATTTTTCGATAACATTTCGTATTTTTTCTATGGAAATTCGCTCATCTTTCGACGAAATTTTGGTAATGATAATATTATAATTATTCGTTGAATTTCAGTGTGTGGAGGGACTGCATTCTATAGGACTAGCTTTAATCAGGTGGGAAATTTTGATGATTATCTATCAATGGAGTTTCACAACCCGTTTTACGTGAAGTGGCGTAAAACTCGGTCAAAAACGCGGTGATATTCGCGGCCTGTAGTAGTCGTGAAATATGTTCTTCATATCACTAGGGTGAAACTTTATTGTTTTTGCCTCTCTGTAATATTAATGATTGACAGAAAATTGAGAGAAAATTTCAGTAAAAAAACGAAATTTCAGTATTGATAATTTCATTTTTTTCACATTTTCAGGTGTAGGAGGAACTGCATTTTGGCTGGGCAGTAGATCGGGCCAAGTTGCGGCTTACTTGTCTACTATTACTTCGAAAATGCCGATAACAGGAAGGTACAATACGATTGGGTGCAATTTCGCGGCGCGCGGTCAGGAAAAATTATATATTATTTTGCGGCGCGCGGTCGGGTTTTTTGATAATTATTTTCTTTTTAGAAAATAAAAAGGTATAGAAATGCAGTCGTTTTCACTTTTTTACACGTATGTTTTGATGGGTGACTCTTACGCGCGCGCCCGGGTAATCGATTGTGAGTTTGGTCACGACCTTACTAGCACTCAATGAAATATTTCAACGTAACCTTCCAAAGAGTTTGCAAGCAAAGGTGTGTTTTCAAAAAATTACGTATAATTTTTTTGAGGCGCGCGTTCGGGCTGGATTGATTGTTGATTATCGAGAATCGAGCTAACGTGTGAGGGGATACATATAAAATTTTGTGGCGCGCGATCAGGAAAAATTACACCGAAAATCTCGTGACGAAGTGCACATCATCATCGGTTTTATTATTTATAGTTTTTCTTGTGAATTGTTTGTTAATTTTTTTTTTAGGTTGGCGGGGTATTCCATAATTTTTGGCAGTGGTGCACTTGTGGGGAAAACGATACAGTGAGAAGAAGTTGAAGATTTGGAAATGTTATCAAGTGCTTTGTTATTTAGTTACTTTGCAAGTAGTAATAACAGACAATCTTTGGCAGAAGAATTTGATCATTGGAATACATCTACCACTGTGAGAGATGGAGTTGTAATATGGGGGGAAATTTTTTCTCGAAAAGGTGTTCGGATTTTTTCACGCAATGTAAATCGTTGGGTTAATATCAAGTTGACGACTATAACAGGTCTGGTTTAATTTACTTCAATGATTATACGTGGAATTTTGAAGGGCTTGAGTTCAACGAAAATAAGTAGAGATGAATTTGGTAATTTTCGCGTCGGTGAAAATTTCGTACGTAAATGGTTACGGTTTGGCGAAGTTTTTTTGAAGCGCCGATCTGAAAGTTGGAGTGAATTCAACTGTATTGGAAATTAATTTTGAGCACAAAAATAATGAAAGAATAAATTTAGCACTAAAAATTAATCTTAGTGCTTCGTCGCTCTTGCTCTACTTTTTTGACAGATGGTGAAACACATGTGTTGGTGACGATATGTAAATTCTGAGGAAATTTTTGTTGATTTTTTGTGCAAAAATTCGTAAATTTTCACCGTTAGTGAGGAAAGCGAAAATACTTTCCACCAACATTAATACTTGTTTTTAATATAATGGAGTTTCACGACCCGTTTTACGTGAAGTGGCGCAATACCCATGTGAAAAAGGCGATATTCGCGCTGTGAAGTAAATTGAAAATACTTGGCGAATTACACCGGACAAGTCATCACATTTCACGTAAAACAGTCGCGGCGTTTCGCGAAAAACTCCGAAGAATCGGCGTTTTACACCGTTTATTTCACGGTGTAAATGATGTGTTTGTGAATTTGGTGAAGTGAAATGTGTTTTTAATCACGGATGAAACTCCAGTATCGTCATAATTTTAGATAGCAGTTTTGATGTTCGCGATGCTCGGTGGGACGTGGCGCTCAGTACTTCCATCAAGTGTGCTTTATAGAGGTAGTATTGGTGCGTTGAGAAAATGCAAGATTGCAAGATTTGCAAGATTAGGGTCGTTCTGGAGGCCTGTGTTGGAAGAAGCATTGCCGGGCAATTTGAGGAGCTCTCGAGGAAGTGTGCGACATGTTACTACTACTTTGGGGAAGGTAGTGGGAAAAATTGGGGGAAAATTGGAAAAAAATTGGAAAAAATTGGAAAAAAATTGTGAAGAAATTGGGAAAAAATTAAATACTTTCTGAGTATCAGCGGGGATATATTTTTTATATTATTGGAGTTTTACTGGTTTTACGCGAAGTGGCGTAAAACTCGATGAAAAAGGCGATATTCGCGGTGATATGCAGTAGTCG
>NW_003215453.1:350744-358622 GCF_000006405.1 Perkinsus marinus ATCC 50983 | reverse complement strand
TGCATATCACCGCGAATATCACCGCGTTTTTCACATAGTATAAACGGGTGAAACTTTAATAATATATATAGTATAGTTTTGAATTTATGAATTCTCTTGTTGTCTTCAGAGTCTTGGTTGCCACACCTGCGGATCTCGAGTAGGGCCGTTCGTATCGGACTTGTGTCCACCAACAGCAGCGATATCATCTGGGTATGGGAGGACGTGGTTGGATAGGGTGAAGGGTGGTGTTAGGCAGGTAGTAGTATGTAGGGGGAGGGATGTTTTGGCATGTGTTAAATCGTTCCGTTGGAGATACGGTTGTGTGTTAAATCGTTCGGTTGTTGTTGTCGTCGTCATCGGACATGTCGTAGTTATTTGGTTTATGTTGAATTGTGTCTTTGTTATTTTTCTCAGTACTATCTACCTCAATGCACGGTGTGCTCGGGCATCCAATCTAGAGTACTATATTATAACGCACATCAACCTTTGTGGTAAGGAGAGGGTGAGGGGGGGGATGATGACAGTTTAATAGAGTTTCGGCCGTGATGTGAAAAACGCATTTTACTTGGCGTCAAACGGGTGAAAATCTAATATTAAGGAGCGTATTTTTTCCTTGGCGAATTCGAAAAATCTGTGTTTCTCGTTAGCGAATAAGAGTTTTGAGCTGAAACTTCAACATGATATGGTTGTTAGCATGATACATCACATGTTGAGTCGAAACGGTCAATGTCATTACAGTTGTAATATACAAAATTTGTGAGTATTGCCGAGAAAAAATACGCTCCTCATCCGCACAAAGTGTTGTTGTTGTTATCAAGAATGACTCTATTTTTATGATGCAGATAGTTTGCATAGTTCTGGGTTGTGTGCATATTTCGCTCGCCCGGATATATATGAGTAACAATAATGAATATGACCATTCCAATTTAGTATGTGATAGATGATTATTATATCTAAGCCGTGTTGAAGTTGCAGTTAGAAACACTACTTAGTTAACGAGAAATAACAAATTTTACGAATTTTCCTCAGAAAAAAATTTTACATTTTTTAGGTACCGATCGTTGATGATACACGATGGTATTGTAATGCATTTGGGAGGAGCTCGCAGGTGATCATGTGGAAAAAAATTGATTTTTTTTGTGAAAAAAAATTATGTTTTTAGTTACGATTTTACCGGTATTATTCTGGGAGTGTTATTGTGGCAGTTTTACGAGCATTCGGATGAAGAAAAGAAATGGGAAAAGGACTAAACCGTTGTTGTTGTTGGTGTTGTTGCTATTAGTATCGATAGTAGATTTAACTGTGCGTAGTGAAAGTGATGACCATTGTGAAGAAGTGTGCTGTTTTTAGTTTATAAATTTGTCGGGCGATTTTATTTGATGTATCGTATGAATATTGCAAAAGGGTTTGAGGTTTATCGGAGTTTCACCACCCTAGTGATATGAAAAACACTAGTGAAAAATATATTTCACGACTACTGCATATCACCGCGAATAATATCGCGTTTTCTACGGAGTTTTACGACATCACTTCACGTAAAACGGGTGAAACTCTAATATTAGTAGGAAGAAAATGTCGATACTGGGAGTAGAACCGGGGGTCTGTCGGTTGATAGTAGAATGACGTTCTGAAATCGTTTGGTTGGTGGTATTATGAATCTGTTATATCTCTGTGTGGAATTTACTCGGAAAAAATGTGAAATTTTGTGAAATTTCACGATTTTTTTGTGGAATATTTATGCGAAAATGCGGAGAGTTGAATTTCATACATTGCATATTTTCATGTGGAATTTATCAGAAAAACATGTAATTGATATTTTTTATTTCCTGTGATTTTGCCCCTTTTTTGGGGGAAAATGTAGTTTTTTTTTGCCGAAAATTGTTTTTGATATGATTGAGAATTCACTAGTGGGTTCGTTCGGCAGGGGGACGATGCTGCATGCTGTTGTTAAGCGAGGTTTGCGCGGGAAAATATTGACGTTGTTACGAAGCGGAGCGCAGGTACGTATATATCGGAAATTTTGGGGAGGCTAGTGTTGGAAAATTAGAAAAAAAATTTCATGAAATTTTTAGAGGGAAAATATATGGTTATATTTTCAGCTGAGCTTGGGAGTTTTCAAAGATTATTATGGGAGTTTATGAATGGATTTGTGCGGAAGTGTGAGGTTGGAATTTCCTCTCAGAATTTTCAGATTGTCATCAGCAAGTGTATTTTCTCATAGTGGAGTAGCATAATATTTTAGTCTCAGCTTATGTAGTTACCAATTTTTGTTTTTTGAAAATACTAGAATTTTTGTCATTCACGTACGTCGCCGTTGTATGAATTTCTTAAATTTTGGTGGTTCGTTGGGAAATTTATTTTTTTTCGTAAGTGAAGTTTTATGATGTTCACGATGTGGAGGTGATTTATATGAAAATGAATTTTAGGTTAATAAACGCGATGAGAATGGTGACACAGCTCTGCATATTGCAGTGAAGAGGAACGATTTAAAAATGGTAAATTTTCTTCGGATGAAGTTTCACCCGTGAAAAAAATATATATTACACGACGCGGAAATCGGGTTTTTAACTTTGTGAAGCGGGCGAAAGTCCTATTGTATAGGTGAAAACGAGCGGAGTATATGGTGGAGTTTTACAACCCGTTTAACGTGAAGTGGCGTGATACTCTATGTGAATTTCCGCGAATTGGTTTCCCCGTAGTGAATTGTGAAATATGTTTTTCACCAGTGTTTTGCGTATTTGTTTGTTTTCATTATTCGTCTACGACTACATCAGTTAAGATTTTGATACCCATACCATTGGGAAAAACGTGTACTACTCGCATTAGCGTCTTATATCGTGTATAAACCACAACTGTTGTGACAGGAAATGTTCGGAAACTTAATAGGAATATAAATTTTAACGAGGCAGTTTTCTCTGGATGTTTGTTTCTTCGTTGACGGTAATTTTGGTATGAAATTTGAAATATCGTCTTATTAACATCATAGCTAGACTTTGTGCAGAGTTAGCTGAAGTTAATGATTCGAACTAGCCCCGTAAACGATTATACTCGTTGGGAAAATTCGCGCGGCGCGATTCGGTGGGATTTTTGGTAGGAAAATTTTCGGTGTAATTGGTTTTTTTTATTCTTGTATAAGTTTCTGATATTGATTTGCTGAGGTTTCACCCGTTTTACGCGAAGTGGCGTGAAAAACGTGATATCCGCGATGTGAAGTGAATTGAAAACACTTTGCGAATTACAGGGTTGGGGCTCACACGTCTATTGATTCGGTCAATGAATTTGACATAGGTCCCCGGTTCGATCCCCGGGTTGGACATTTCTCCCTCAAAAATAGTTTTCGTGGTGTTCGCAGAATCGAGTCGGCATATAGAAGAGTCGTTTGATCCATCTGGTGGCATCCTAGGCTTCGTAGTTAAGCCAGAATATTTCTGCACGCACGCACAACGCGAAAGTGCCTGTTGTTGCGGTATATGCTCCGCTCGATTCGCAGGTAGAGAAATCATCACATCTTACGTAAAACACTCCCGACATAAACGCGCAAAACTCGGAGGAATGAGCGTTTTACACCATTCATTTCACAAGGGAGATTATTAAATTCGCGAAGTGAAATGTGAGATATGTTTTACTGGAAATGGAAACAAGTTGATGTTTCTGCTTTGTTGTTGTTATTGTTGTTGTTGTTGTTGTATATGTTGTTGTATATGTTGTTGTTGTTGTTATTGTTGTTGTTGTTGTTGTTGTTGTTGTTGTTGTTTTATATGTTGTTGTATATGTTGTTGTTGTTGTTATTGTTGTTGTTGTTGTATATGTTGTTGTATATGTTGTTGTTGTTGTTGTTGTTATTGTTGTTGTTGTTGTTGTTGTTGTTGTTGTTGTTGTTGTTGTTGTTGTTGTTGTTGTTGTTTTATATGTTGTTGTATATGTTGTTGTTGTTATTGTTGTTGTTGTTATTGTTGTTGTTGTTGTTTTATATGTTGTTGTATATGTTGTTGTTGTTGTTGTTGTTGTTGTTGTTGTTGTTGTTGTTGTTGTTGTTGTTGTTGTTATTGTTGTTGTTGTTGTTGTTTTATATGTTGTTGTATATGTTGTTGTATATGTTTTTGTATATGTTGTTGTATATGTTGTTGTTGTTGTTGTTATTGTATACTAGGCCTTCCCGGAGAAGGGGCGGAGCTCGGCATCCGGGTTCGATTCCCATGCCTGGCGTTTTTCTGCAAAAATATGTTTTTTGCACGGAAATCTACATGGTCCGGGCGGAACCCTAATTTCATATTTCTCTTAGTATCCCCAGAGCGAGAGCTATCGAATGGTGTATAGCATGTGATCATAACCTCTCTAGATCGAGCTGGATAATTTGTACGCACGCACAAAGTGTTAGTAAAGGGAGAGAATACGCTCCGCCCGCTTCGCTCGCTCCGCAATGTTGTTGTATATGTTGTTGTATATGTTGTTGTATATGTATATGTATATGTTGTTGTTTTTGTATATGTTGTTGTATATGTTGTTGTATATGTATATGTATATGTTGTTGTTGTATATGTTGTTGTTGTTGTTGTTCTTGTTGTATATGTTGTTGTTGTTGTATATGTTGTTGTATATGTTGTTGTATATGTATATGTATATGTATATGTATATGTATATGTATATGTTGTTGTTGTTGTTGTTGTTGTTGTTGTTGTTGTTGTTGTTGTTGTTGTATTTGTTGTATTTGTTGTTTTTTGTTTTTCTCTCAGACTAAACTGCTACTAGATTGGGGAGCAAATGAGTTGTCGAAGAATAACGAGGGTAACAAACCGTTCGACTTGGCAGGGAAAGAATCGATGAGTAAGTTGTTGGAAATGCATAAAGCGAGTAAGCGAAAGGGCGCGGGTTCGATTCTTGCGGCATTGTATTTTTGAGGTGTTAAAGCTGAGGGTTCCTGGGTAGAGAAGCACGGAACTTGGCAAGCTGTGGCGTGCCCGAGTATTGGAAATGATGTGAAATTGTGGGCGCATGTGAATTCACCGAAATTGGTGATGACGAACAGAGGCTTTAAACCAGAGGATAATATTAACCAACGTCGTAAGTGGTGGAGGAAAAAAATTTTTTTTCGGAAAATTTTTAGTATACGAGGATTGAATAAAATTGTGAGAAATTGAGCACATGGTCAACTATTGGTGATGAAAATATTTGAGGAAATTTTTATTTTTTCCAATAGCAGTACTTCTTACACCAGGCGGTATGGCAACGAACTCAGCAGCTCCGAAAGGAGCGGTCAAACCCTGGTATATGTAGGGAAAGAAATTCACATGTATAGTATATGTAGGGAAACAAATTCACATGTATAGTATATGTAGGGAAACAAATTCACATGTATAGTATATGTAGGGAAACCAATTCACATGTATAGTATATGTAGGGAAACAAATTCACATGTATAGTATATGTAGGGAAACAAATTCACATGTATAGTATATGTATATACTCCTACATGTGAAATACTCTCACCATGAGTAGATTTTCATGATAAATGTGGAAATTCCTGAGGTCAGCTGAAGCAACCGAACATGTATTATAAGTGAAAACTCGCATATGGTTTTATATGTGTTGTTGATACTACGTCAGGCGCGGTGAAATTGAGAACGACTTGGGTTGGTCGTAAGAGGCGACACGCCTGGTGGCCGAACTGGTACAGTCCTGGTGGAGGCTCCTGAGAAGTGATTATTGTTGAGCATGGTTAGTGATGTTTCTGAGGTTGAATTTGTTGAAGAAGAGGCGTTTTGGGTGGGTCGTGGTGAAGTCGGAGGAGTGGTAGGGTATTTTTGAGATACTCGTAAATTAGTGTTTTTATGTGTTTTTGAGAGGAAGTGAAATATTGTGCGAAGCATCACTCATACCACACCTTGATAAGTTCCTAGCGTGAAGTTGTTTGCATGAGCGCTTTCATTGGCAGCCTTTTATTTTCAGTGTTATGAAATATGCACATAATCATCTGCATTTGTTGGTGAAATATGCGGGGAATTGTTTTTGTTGGTTTTTTAGCAGAATTTGTATGTAAACTTTTTTATGTAAAAGTTTTAAAATGTGAATCGGTTGATAAATTTTGGTCTATAATCGTTGTAAAATATTCATTCGGTCGAGCGTCAGGTTATTTCTCACAATATGTTAGCTCGTATAGGGATAGCTGTTCATAGTAGTGGTGTGGTATGGTCTGTGGTAAGAGGGATATCTGTGAAAGCTCAGAGGCTCAATGCGAATCTACCAGATGTTGATCCTGAGGTGAGCAATTTCGTGGCGCGGTGACGGTTTTTGGTCATGAATTGGGCATGATTTGAATCTTTTGAATATTATCGAGTTTTTGAAGTGTGGGAAAATATGCACACGACAGAAATTTTGAGGATATTTTCGGTGGTTTTTGTATTACACTTCTATGCGAGTTCGTATGTAAACTGTTGAGCTCAGCTGAGGTAAGCGAAGATATATTTCTCAAATTTTCAGGTTGCTGGTATCATAGAAAAAGAGCGATCCCGTCAAAAGAAGAACCTAGTTTTGATCGCTTCTGAAAACTTCACCAGTCAGGCGGTGCTCGATGCTATTGGTTCTATCATGACGAACAAGTAGGTTGATGATAATCGTCTTACCTTGAATATTATTCAATTATTAATAATTTTTCTCGATGGAGTTGAACTCGTTTCACGTGAAATGGTGTGAAACTCGGTGAAAAACGCGATATTATTCGCGGCCTGTAGTAGTCGTGAAATATGTTTCTCACTAGTGTTTTTCATATCACTAGGGTGAAACTCCATTAATATTCAATTATTATAATATAATGGAGTTTCACAACCCGTTTTACGTGAAGTGGCGTAATACTCAATGTGATAAACGCGATATTCGCGGTGATACGCAGTGAATTGAAGACACTTCGCGAATTAAACCGGACAGATCTCCCCATTTCACGTGAAATACTCGCACTATTTTTAACCGTTTCACTGCTAAAATGTGTTTTTCGCGCAGTGAATTGTGAAATGTGTTTTTCACTAGTGTTTTTCATATCACGGGTGAAACTCCATTGTTAATAGGAAAAGGAATATTATGCAAATGAATTCTCAGTGTTGTAATTGGTAATTAATGCACATCGTGAAACGCTTCGCTCCGCTGTAGTGGAGACGGTTATAGTAGAAAGTTTATGATTTTTTGCACGTGTTGATTTCAACGTCAACTGACTCAACTGTAATCAAAATGATATTTGCACGCGTGCGCAAAGATATTTTTTATGATGTAGATATTCAGAGGGGTATCCTAATGCTCGCTATTATGGTGGGAATGAGTACATTGATCAGATGGAGAATCTTTGCAGACAGAGGTGGATTCCTCCTTCTTGTTGTTGCGCACAGCGAAGATTTTATTGATAACAAGGGGAATTAACGTTCATATGTTCTCACGCGTTTCACATGAGGTGGCGTAAAACTTGGTGAAAAAAGGCGATATTCGCGGTGAGATGCAGTAGTCATGATAAGTGTTTTTTATATCACTAGGGTGAATTTCTAATATGATTAGTGATAGTCATGGTATGTAATTATTATTTTAATGGAGTTTCAACCTAGTGATGTGAAAAACACATTTCACATTTCACTCCGCGAAAAACGGGTGAAACTCCAATGTTTACTTTATATTTTATATTTTATTATCATTTGGTATGTATATGTTATATAAAGAGAATATGAATTTTTGGTCGATCTTAGTATTGGTATATTTGTTCGCTTTCCTCAGCTGAGCTCAGGAGTTGATATATGAATTCGGGTAGAAGTGGAGTACAGAAACCAATAAGAAATCCGCCAAAACTTTCTAAGAATTTCAGCACATGTAGTTGACCATGCGCATATTCTCCATGTGCATAGTATTTGTGAAAACACTATA
>NW_003215453.1:345460-350644 GCF_000006405.1 Perkinsus marinus ATCC 50983 | reverse complement strand
GTTAACGTGCAACCTCTGTCGGGGTCGCCCGCAAATTTTCAAGTGTAAGTTCACTATAGTGAAATGCGATTAATATGAGTTATTGGAGTTTCACAACCCGTTTTACGTGAAGTGGTGTGAAAAACGCGATATTCGCGGCCTGTAGTAGTCGTGAAATATGTTTTTCATATCACGGTCCGTGAAACTCCATTGTTATTGTTATTGTTATTGTTATTGTTATTGTTATTGTTATTGTTATTGTTATTGTTATTGTTATTGTTATTGTTATTGTTATTGTTATTGTTATTGTTATTGTTATTGTTATTGTTATTGTTATTGTTATTGTTATTGTTATTGTTATTGTTATTGCTATTGAGATACACAGCTTTGATGGAGCCACATGAAAGGCTGATGGCATTGGACTTACCGCATGGGGGCCACCTCTCGCATGGTTATCAGACTGGTGAGAATTGGGGTGAAATTATTAATATTAATAATATTAATAAATAATAAGTTTCTTATTATTATTTATAATGGAGTTTCACCACTTGCGATATGAATAGCTTATTTCGCGACTACTGCATATCACCGTAATATCACCGTGAAACGAGTGGAACTTCATTAATACAAAGAGGGGGCGGAGCTCGCTCGCCCACAGCCGAGAACTCGGGTGTATGTGAATTCTCTCATCACCAATATTCTGTATCGTGTATTGCCTAGAACTGTTGTGATTGCAAGCGAGCAAGAAATGTTCGAAAAAAGCGTGTGCTGGGAATCGAACCTGTGACTGTTGAAAACCATCCGAGCTCTGCAAGATCTATATTCTAGTAGTATTGGAGTTTCGCTCGTTTTACGTGAAGTGGCGTAAAACTCCGTAAAAAACGCGATATTCGCGCTATACAGTAGTCGTGAAATATGTTTTTCATATCACGGTCCGTGAAACTCCACTGATTGATTATTCACATACTGATATAGTATATATTTCATTATAGGTTTTCTCCGTGATATGAAAAACGTATTTTAAACTCCATTTCGCAAAAAACGCATGTGAGCAGTGAATAACACTAGCCTTATTGGTTTCCCTATAATATAAAATCACGCTAGTCTATTGGTTGAAAACAGTGGTAGAAATTTTTCAAGGGTTGTGAGAAATTTGATTTCAATTTTATATACCGTGTTTTTCGCTGATCGTTTTGTGATAAAGATACTAAAAAAGTCTCAATGGTTTCTAAGTTCTGGACGTCGATGCCCTACAGGCTCGATGAGAACACTGGAGTGATAGACTATGAGCAACTCGAGTTGTTGGCGACACGGTAAGAACATTTGTTAAATTTGAGTTGTTCTGTATTGTGGCAATGTTTGAAGTATGCGCGAGTTTTTTGGGTTTTTCTTCCGAATTATCGAGAAAAATTATGCGGAAATTCTTTCATAGTTGAATTTTTTCACGCTCGAGTGAGAAAAATGAGAAGTTATATGAAATAATATGCGGTTACCTACATTGTGAATTGTATGCGCAATCTGAAGACCTTATTTCGACTGGCACCCCCACATTTGCAACAACTGCTTTAGTCAAATTTCTATATCGTTGAAGTTATGTCACGAACTTGATTTTCGGGGAAAAAATTCCATTTTCACACTTTTGTATGAAGAACGAGGGGAAAAATGAGAAGATTTGAGGTTTTTTTTGGAATTTTTGGACGGATTTCATTCCCTATGCATAGCTGATATGTTTCAGGAACAATCTGACTCGGTAGTTTATCGTGTGTAAATTTATATGAAATTATGTCAAGGCAAGATTTTAAAAGAATATTATTTTTTCCGTATAATGGAGTTTCACCTCATTAGCAGCTTACATATGTATAAGTATAAGAATCATATGTACGAGAATCAGTATGTATAAGAATCATCGTTTTCGCTCCGCCCTGTTAGTGACTAATCGTTGAGTTTTTGGTATTTTAATTTAGAACTAGGCAGTCTTTGTTAGGTTTCGGCCTAAGATTCTTATCACGGGTTATTCTGCTTATCCTCGTTACCCCGATTTCAAACGCTTCCGGGAGATCGCGGACAAGTCAGGTGAGTAAGGCGAGCACTCGGCTGTATTGTTGTTGAGGCATGTCATGAAACCCGCGCAGGTTCGATCCTCATGTGCGACATGGCGCATATTTCTGGACTTGTTGCGGCAGGGGTGAGAACTGAGGTTTTTGGTTTCAACAGCTCGCGTTTTCTACAGCTATCGAAAGTTCTTAGTGATTGAAAATAAAAAATGTGATTATTTGAGAATAATCGTCTCCAAAAAATGCGAACAAGAACTTATAGGGGAACAATGGTTACATCATTTTGTGGTACTATAAAAAATATCATGAAAAATAATAGAAAAAATAGAAAAAAACAGAAAAAAATAGAAAAAAATAGAAAAAAAAATAGAAAAAAATAGAAAAATGAAAGAAAAAAAAGAAAAAAATGTGAAAAATGTGAAAAATAAAAAATATATGGAAAATAAAAAGAAAGTCATTTTATGTAATGGTAGTGTCGTTAAGGTTCATCCATCGCCATTCGAGGACTGTGATGTTGTTACTACTACCACTCACAAAACTTTACGAGGTGACTTTTAATGGTAACTTGTGGATTCTATTTCACACTACTAAACAGGTCCACGAGGCGCGATGATTTTCTATCGTGTTGGTCAGAAAGGCGTTGATAAAAAGGGAAATGTTGTCAAGTATGATTTTGCGGAAAAAATAAACTCGACAGTTTTCCCGGGCTTACAGGTGAGAAAACGACTATTAAATTTCTGTGAAGTGCTTTTCTTGGTTTTGTTATCGCGTGAGATGCGTTCCGCAGTATATCGTGATTGAACCGGTATGGTTGGTAGTCTTAGATGTTGGAGGGTGAGTCTGTGTATATTATAATGGAGTTTCACCCGTGATATGAAAAACATAATTTACATTTCACGTGGCGAATATTGCGTTTTCATCATTGAGTAGTACGCCACTTCACGTAAAACGGGTGAAACTCCAATTCATGCTGTATTCTATGTTATGATTTATATCTATAACAGGTTGCCCTGTTGATAGTTAACGCAACAGTTGCGTCGCCACTAATACCGTTACGTTTATAACCTTATTTTTCGTATGAGTAATTAAAGGAATAAAGTGTCTTAGCTTAGCAGTAGACACATTACACTTAACGTTAATGATAACAACAACGCACAACTCGGACTGTCACATATCAACTATTAACAGCAATAAGAGAGACTATATTATACTAGCATTAAGGTGTACAGAGGGAAATCATTTTCCAATGTAAACGTCAGTTCGTGCGAAGTTATATATCGCGAATCAAACGGCTCGTGGATTTGATAAAAATTAAAATGGGTTTCATTTTTCTATGACCTGTTGTTGTGGTTGGAATTTTATATGGAATATATTTCATCGATTTTCAGGGTGGCCCTCATAACCACATCATCGCGGGATTGTCTGTTGCTCTAAAACAGGCGGCATCAGTTGAATTTCGAGAGTATCAACAACAGGTGAGTAAAGAGGTAAATTAGGATAACTCTTGTGAGAATAATATTAGTATTTGTTCATGAGCATAATTTTTATATATTTCATTTTTGGGCATGAGTACGGGCATTGCGGCGAAATTATGTTACTGGAGTTTCACCTGTTTTACGTGAAGGGGCGTAAAACTCGGTGAAAAACGATTGACGAATCATGCCTGCTGCGATGTCGATCATATTGGAGTTTCCCTCGAGATATGAAAAACACTAGTGAAAAACATATTTCGCGACTACTGCATATCACCGCCAATGACTAATACGCCACTTTACGTAAAACGGGTGAAACTCCGCTTCCGTAGAACACAGCTACTCTTCTCGTCGTAAAGAGAGAATACTATCAAGTACATTGAGTAAAAAAAGTGCAATGAAATTTCTCCCGAAAATCGATCGCGGACAGTTTCCATGCAATATAACTGGATTAGAGGGCTTCCCATTTGGAGTTGTCCTGTAGAAAAAGTTACCTCTGCAGACGTATTTTCGGTCTTTAGATGACGTGTACTGTACTTGCAGTAGGAAATCAAAACTTAGCTTACCTTTGGTTTGTTGATATCTTGTTGTCATAACACAGCGCACGAGTGTATTCTCTTTCGATATTATGGAGTTTCACAACCCGTTTTACATGAAGTGGCGTAAAACTCGGTGAAAAACGCGATATTCTCGGTGATATGCAGCTGTTGTGAAATGTGATTCTCACTAGTGTTTTTCATATTACGGGTGAAACTCCAATAAACGTCTTAAACAAGGAATAACTTTATAGTACTTTCTCCTCCACAGTGTTCAACTAGTAAAATTTCCTTATACATTGTTAGCATGGGTTCAACTTCAGAACTAAGATTAAAGGAGTTGGTGATAGGAGTGTTTTACGTGAAATATGATGATTCTCCTGGTGTAATTCGCAAAGTGTTTTCAATTCGCGAATATCACGTTTTTCACGCCACTTCGAGTAAAACGGGTCGTGAAACTCCACTTGTTAGCATGGGTTCTACTCTAGAACTAAAGTTAAATGTGATATTACGTAACGTAGTACGTCATAATGATATTGTGATAACGTCATTTACGTTGAGTTGGTGATGGTGCGGTATCAGGTTGTTGCCAATGCTGCAGCGTTAGCCGGCGAAATGCAGAAATTAGGATTTAAACTCGTTTCTGATGGTGAGAACTAGTAAAGGTGTTTTTATGAACTACAGAGTTGACGATCAGGCACCGATAATCATTTGATGCTCGTAGACTTGAAAAATAAGGGCGTTAATGGCAGCAAAGTTGAAAAGGTGAGACCAACATCATTTGTGGCGTTTCTTATATGCCAAAAACGTGATAAAATTACGCACGATGTAGGTTTAGGAATGAGTAGAGCAGTGCTGCAAAATATGTAATCGCTGTTCTCAGCTGAGCTCAATGGTTTCCTTACTAATCATAGGAGTTTATGTACGAGAAGTTGTCAGGAATTCTCCAAAATTTCCTCAGAATTTTGATGTTGTTACCAACACTTGTGCAAATTTTACCACACTGGAGTAGAATTGGTGTAATGAGAGGCGTTTAGAATAATAGTTGGGGAGCACCGCATAAGAAGAGGGTATTTGCTGAAAGTTTGAGAGTAGTATGTGATAAAAATTTGTGAAAGCGATTTGAAAATGTGATTTTTTAAC
>NW_003215453.1:315803-345360 GCF_000006405.1 Perkinsus marinus ATCC 50983 | reverse complement strand
TATTGAGAGCCAGAACCCAACGTCGACCAAAATATTAGAGAGACTTAACTTATAATCATCACTGGTATGCAAATGACTACAGCTTAGCTCAGCGATGATACGCTGAGAATCAACCGCAATGGGACAGATATCACGAGAGACGACAATTGACACAAGCCGAATCTCACAGACCTTCACAGGGTGTTCATTGAAGCATCATATGTGTTATATAATACTAGTGAAAATCACATCATTATTTTCGCGAGTTTGATCCCGTGAGTGACTGTACTTCACGTATTACGGGTGTGCCACTATTAGGAGAGTTATATTAGTTACTATATACGGCTTATTAGTAGTTATTACTCTTATACTCGTATTATTAATTAATAACAGTTATATTAGTTATATTCTAGTTGTAAATGAAGTTTCACCCGTTTTACGTGTAAATGGCGTCGTAATACTCTGTGAAAAACGCGATATTCGTGGTGATATGCAGTAGTCGTGAAATATGTTTTTCATATCACGGCCGCTCGTGAAACTCTAATACATTGCGACCTACGGAGCTCATATAATATCTTGATACTTGAAGTAGCGAGATCCGTTCATGCAGCGTTCTCGTGATGTATATTCTTCTCTTCGCTGTTGTCTTTTTACCGGACTTGCTGTTTTTTCGCGCTCAATTTAGGAAGGCTTACATCGCAGTGGATTGGAAAAATGTGATTCCATCACACTTTTGTTTGTCTTTGTCTGGTTGATTGCAATGTGGTGATTTTAGTGATGTTGTAGATACAGAGGAATGTGGGGTCCTCAAAGCAAGCGGCTTTCAACAAGTTTATTGAGGAGAATGAGCTTCCTGAAATTGCAGAGCTCAAGAAGGAGGTATGGATGGGAGTGATTGTTGTCAGTGTTGATGAATCGAACTCGTGAATAATCTCATGACACTTCTGATCTCACTATCGCCTAGTACAGCTCGTGTTATGTATGAAATAGAGATATCAGTTGGAGGGAAATAGCACGAGGCCTTCGTGGCGGATCTCGTCATGGGTTTAGCGGGATCGATGTGAAACTTGATGGAGTTACACTCTCGGTCATGCTCAACCCAACACAACACGAGAATAGAAGTTGAATCACCATAGTAATTGATCGTCATCGTTGATATTTAGTTTGCAATCTATTTTGGTTCAGACTGTAGAAGGGCGATTTTCAGTTGAACTTTCGTCGTACTGGGTGTATAACGACTAGTACTGTGAGCATGCACTAGGCGCTCGTCGCACTAACACATTGCATCACTACACTGAGGATACACCGGTTCCGTTTGTGCTTGTTTTTGCTTCGCTACGAATCGGGGTGTATCGCTTTTGATCTGTTGTGTGTGTTTTTTTTCGTGTAAATGCCTGTTAGTAGTCACCTTGGGTAGGGAAGTGATATCATTTCAGGTAGAGACATTCGCATCAAGTTTCGAACAAGTTGGGAAAGCTCATCCGTGATGCGTCGGGAAAGCCCGCTTTTGTTGAACTTTTTTCATCTTGCTAAACCACAATGGAATGGCTAGTGTCTCCTTGGTGTTTTCGTAATTTGTGTGGTGAAGTCAATGTGATATGAAGAAACTGGGAGTGAATTCGTGAGTGAGTCGGATATGAAATTGATTCGTGAGAAACAGCTCGGTCTTGAAGGTCGGTTCCTGCGGTACGCGTGGAGTGATGAACGGCTAGTAGACACCTTCTTGGTGTCTATATTCTGTATAGTGAAGTCGATGCGATACTAAGAAACGGAGAGTTTATTAGTGATTGAATTCGAGAAGGAATTCACCAGTAAGAACAGACAGTCTCTCGAAGATACACGTGAAGTGATGGATGGCTAGTGCCCTCTGGATGTTTATATTTTGTGTGGTGGAGTCGATATGATATATTGAAAGTATAATTCACTCACTAATTCACTTTCAATATTATTGAGAGTTTATTAGTGAGTGAATTCGAGGAGGAATTTCATCAGTGAGAATTGACAGCCTCTCGAAGATGCACTTGAAACGATGAATGGCTAGTGCCTTCTGGATGTTTATATTTTGTGTGGTGGAGTCGATATGATATATTGAGAGTATAATTCACTCACTAATTCACTTTCAATATTATTGAGAGTTCATAAGTGAGTGGATTCGAGGGGGAATTCACCAGTAAGAACAGACAGTCTCTCGAAGATACACTTGAAATGATGAATGGCTAGTGCCTTCTGGATGTTTATATTTTGTGTGGTGGAGTCGATATGATATATTGAGAGTATAATTCACTCACTAATTCACTTTCAATGTTATTGACAGTTTATTAGTGATTGGATTCGAGGGGGAATTGATTAGTGAGAATTGACAGCCTCTCGAAGATACACTTGAAATGATGAATGGCTGCATGTAACCATTAGGGCTATGGCGATACCATTACGCGATGGTGGCATAGCTGCCCCAAATGAGAAATTGATATTATTAGAGCATATCTTGGAGTGGCATAGCTGCCCCATCAGGAGAAATTGATCTTATTAGTGCATATCTCGGTCTGGCATAGCTGCCCCACTTGGAAAAATTTATATTATTAGGGCATATCTTGGTCTGGCATAGCTGCCTCACTTGGAAAAATTGATATTATCAGGGCATATCTTGATCTGGCATAGCTGCCCCACTTGGACAAATTGATATTATTAGGGCATATCTTAGTCTGGCATAGTTGCCCCACTTGGAAAGATTGATATTATTAGGACATATCTTGGTCTGGCATAGCTGCCCCACGTGGAGAAGTTGATATTTTCAGGAAATACCTTGTGGTGGCATAGCTGCCCCATCTGGAGAAATTGATTTTACTAAGGTGTATCTTGAGATGGCATAGTTGCCCCACCTCATGGCCACTACTTGTATTGATCTCCTCACCCATAACGAAGGAATGCAGCATCAGCAGCCTAGGAGGGACTCCACCTCCACCTCCTCGTCATGTATGATTGTATGCAGCAAGTGTAAAGGGCCTTTGAGAAGTGATATCACTGGTAAGGGGGGCTCTAGCATCAATCGAAGGGCTTATACTCTACCATTAATCGAAGGGCTTATACTCTACCATTAATCGAAGGGCTTATACTCTACCATCAATCGAAGGGCTTATACTCTAGCATCAATCGAAGGGCTTATACTCTACCATCAATCGAAGGGCTTATACTCTACCATCAATCGAAGGGCTTATACTCTAGCATCAATCGAAGGGCTTATACACTACCATCAATCGAAGGGCTTATACTCTACCATCAATCGAAGGGCTTATACTCTACCATCAATCGAAGGGCTTATACTCTAGCATCAATCGAAGGGCTTATACACTACCATCAATCGAAGGGCTTATACTCTAGCATCAATCGGAGGGCTTATACTCTACCATCAATCGAAGGGCTTATACTCTAGCATCAATCGAAGGAGGTATACTCTACCATCAATCGAAGGGCTTATACTCTACCATCAATCGAAAGGCTTATACTCTAGCATCAATCGAAGGGCTTATAGTCCAGCATCAATCTCAATCGATTTCATTGCCTCTGGGTTTTCCTGCTTCGGATACCAATATGAACCGACCCGATTCGATTGAGATTCATAAAATTACGATATACAAAATATAGTTTGAAAATATACGCTAGAATAGATTGGTCCAAGGGGTCTATAAACCATTCACTATATTGACAATTATGGAGTATGAGCTAGAGTCGATAGTCTTACAGTGTATTGGCAGGTCTGAAAAGATGTGGTCACCTCTTCCATGCGAGATGTGCATCTTCTATACACGATCGGTGTCCAAAATGCAACAAACCCGTGAAGGATGTCGAGGCCGACTACCTCAGGTAAGTCACTCTCGACTTCCCCGATGGAGGAATCACATTACCAGAGCTCATTATTGAATCATGGGTGTGGGTTCAAAATCTGCTATCAGATCGAGGCCATTGTCATCTGCGATTGTTGTCTCAGTTTCTATATAACTTTCGGCCAACCCGATTCGACGGCCGACATCGCATCTTCCCAAGGTGAGGGCTGTATTATATTCATTCCTTTGAATATGCGATGCTCAGATGAGGAGGGGGAGCTCCGGCAAAGGGCGCTTGAGGCGTATGCGAGGAGAAAACAAGTGAAATCAGATAAACAGGTAATTTATGACTGATAATCATCCGCCTATCACTAATATAAGCTAAATCTCTCAGAGTCTGGTCGCTAAACTTCGCGGATTGGAACAGAAGAATGCTCAGCTGCAAGATGAACTAACACGAACGGTAACAGAGTGTTCGAGGATAGAGAAAGAGCACGCTCGGGACGAGGCAAAGGTGAGCCGATAATTTCATACAGAGCTAACCTGGTTAGAAGATCATGAGTGGGTATTTGAAAAGATTGTTACATCGAACTCGTTGCAAACTGTGATCATATCGAGGATGTAAGTATTGTTAGTTGGCTGATACTGCCCGGACGATATCAAAGAGCATCGAACGAACCACAGGCGCTGCGAAGTTGATCGAGAGTCTCGAATGTCAGAGGATCGTACAGGAAGCTTGGAAACAGGTCAGTTCCTCGTCGTATATGATATCGTCTTTGTTGTGAAGTCTCTGCTCTACTGTTGAACTGGTGTGCACTTGTGCCTTATTTAGGGAAGTGGGTGATGAGTGGCGCCCACTCAGAGAGCCTCGTCGTAACCCTTTGCTAACAGTCGTTCTTGTGTTTCTTCTTCTAGTCACCAAAAGAAGAAACTTACAAACGACTGTGATGACACTAAATTAAGTGTCGAATCAACTAGTTGTGGAAGTCAGCATCGGTTCTGGAATAGATTTAAGCCCGTCGAGTTATTCCATTTGTGGTTTAAGCAGTTTGATAATTCCAAGACTGGGTTAGTGAGCATCTTGTTTGATTCTCTTGTAGACATCAGAGGCCTTCGTCGAAACTCCTAAAGATGAGGTTCTCGCGATGGCTAAAGCTCATGCAGCTACGAAGGAGCTCCTTCAGTCCATTCGAAATGCAGCCATAGCCAACGATAAGGTAGGGAGCATATAAGTGTTCATGATTCGCTGCTGTATCGACTTAGAGATTAGCTGATAGCCGTGTGATAGATCACAGAAATGGAGCTTCACAGACCGTGAATCACGGTATCACTGCTGGTCTTCACTAGTATTTTCCATATCACGGTCCGTGATATGGGAGACACTAGTGAGAAACACATCTCACGACTACTGCATACCGCCGCGAATTTCGCCCTTCTCACCGAGTTTTATGTGACTCCAGAATAGCTTGTTTTGCCAGCGAGCTCATCCTCAGGCTAAGGTGGAGCGTATAATTGGGTTCGTATTATCAGCCGTGGATGATAGGAGAATTGAGAGTGCGAAGATGCACAGGAAAATTAAGGAAAAAGAACATCAAATTCAATGCAAGAAAGAACAGCTTCAACAGTTATGGTCAAGGAATGCACGAAAAGGTCACAAGTCGCAAACTAGATTGGACGTCGAGTAAGTTGGGGAAACTTTTCCTTTGGGTTAGTCGGTTATCAGGGCGGGGGGTCGGCGGAATAGGAAGGGTAAGAAGTCGCTAAATCCAAACATGCACGGTGGGGATCTTGCCCGAGTCAAAAAGCAGAAGATCGTAGACCTGGACGGAGATGGATTGGAAACGATGTTTGTAAGGCGAATCGCTTTTGGATAAATCTATCTGTCCTTCTCACAGTCCCTTAACGGTCAGAGGAATAGACGGCGAAGCGATGATGATGATTGTCTTGACTGCGCGCACGTTGGGAATATTTTCTATTAATACGAAGTAGCGTTTTATAGTATGGGTGGGTGTCGAGCACCGTATTCAGAGAGATACATGATTAGCTATACAGGCATGACCAATGAGAAGTGGTAACACTGCTTCTACTTCTTCCCAGTGGCATCTATCAATCTATGACAAACAGCGGTTTGAGATAATTCCTTTCGTACTTGGATACTCGTTAATAACGTTGTTGTTGCTGTCCATTTACGTTGTGGGTATAAGCGGGTCGGATTCGGATCTACTAAAATCCAGCTTGTTGGGCGGCTAATAACGCCATAGAACGCCTTGGATTTCACTGTGTGTGTGAGTGTTGCGGAGTACACTTTGTCGTGAAGCTCTGACAAGGGTGCTCAGCCCGGGCCGGATGATGTGGTTAGTTATGTGACAATCCTCACTGGTCAAAACACGACAGAGCAATCTGAAAAGAATCAGCTAACTTCTGGACTGCCGCTCTCCTCAGCGCTACGCTTCGGATCCGCAGCGGGTCATCCGCTTGCAGCATAGTGCATCAGCTAGGACAACAAAAGTGAAATCAGAATCGACTCATGATGAGCCAGTCATCGATTAAACCGACCAATGTGACTTGAATATGTTACATCACGAGTACACGTGTGCTCGAAAATTCTTTAACAAGATTTAAGACATAATGAAGGCATAATGTTTTTTATATGAGATAGTCATGGGACTTTCACATGGAACTGAAACCATGCCCCCGATATACCGTCAATACGGGCTTGCCGATTTATCGCAATTTGACTGGACCAGCTTCCCAAATTGTCCAGCTCCATGGCCACTCATGGTCGTAGAAGAGGACATCGACCCACACGTGGAGGTTGAAGTGGGATTTAAATTGCCAGATATCCGATTTATGATCAACGGTGTTTCCGAAGATGTCCAGAGAGATACCCGCTCCGACAACTAGCGCCGAGACATCAATGCCCAGCTCACCATATGCTTTGACATCACCATTGTCCGAAGCATTGACCGCAATTTGACCAGAGAGTGTGGCTTTCAATGCAGGGACGAAAGCAACTCTGATTATGACCGCGACCGACATCGCTATTTTCCCGGCGTAAGTGCCATTCCCACCGCTGCCTGCACCCGTGAGACATACTTGAATGCGCAAGCCTGCGAAGTCAATATCAGCAGCAAAAACCATGGCGCATCCAGCGGCTTCTAAAGCAAAGAGTAGGACCTCCGTCTCCGGCTGCTTCAAATGGACTGTGACATTGAGGTGAGCTCTATTTTCCGATATGGCTATATCGGTATAAGCCATATATACATCGAGGGCCAGTAGTGTGTCGTTAGAGGCGTAACCAACATACAGGCAGTATGGAGTGACCGACTTGGTCACACCAGTCCTGCACGCCGAGGGTAATTGGAACTCCTCCTCATCCTTCTTTTGTAGAGGAGAGTGATTCTTGTACAGGAAGAACTTATGTGCAGCAGTGCCATTAGGGAGGCGGAAATAATCGATCGGTGCTACCGACTTATCTCCACGAATATTAGTCTTGTTCGACCTCCAGTCGTGGCTCTTCCCATCGTTGAAGAATAGACGAGCCTCTTCGCCAACCAAGCGGCTCTTGATAAACTCAGCGTCTAGTTGTGGCGCCTCCTCTCTGGCTGCTCCCAGATCGTGGCTCTTCACGATATCATACGCCGCGTGAATATCATTCATGGCAACATCCAAAGTTAATGCATCGTCCAGCTCCTCCCAGTGAGTGACCTCGGACTCGAGATAGACCTTATCATTCTCGAAGGTGTTGATACCCAAGAGCTTCACCATCTGCTTCTGATCCTTGTCAAGATAGAGGACCCAAGCGTTAGTGATTACACCAGTCTGGGCGAGGGCAGTGAAGTTGAGACCGGATTTTGGATCAACACCTTCTACTCCACTTCTGACCCATTTGTTAAGCTTCTGTCCACCTTCGTCTACCAAGCCCTTATAGACCCAACCATCACCCTCGAGTGTACGATTGGTATTGAGCCTGCGACCATCGGGCGGACCATTCTTGTGCCTGGTTCCCTGCTTTAGGAGGAACGACTGTCTGTTGAAGAGTTGGGAGGTGCTGAAGTGGGTGTCGTTCTGGCTCATGAGAATATACAGATACGGGTGACTTGGCGCTGCTTGAACCACCGCCTGACCGTCCTTGACGATGAAGATGTCTCGATGAACGGTGAACGACTTGTTATCATCCATACCAGGTAGGACCAGCCCTTCAGTTTCCATAGCCTTGGAGATATGGCATGCCATTGGGTTCCCTTTGATGTCCCTCAAGTCAAGATTGCAGAAATGTGTCGTCTTCATCTGCATGCGAGTGTTGCCCATCTTGAAGGTACATACCCCACCACGTATCAATAGGACGACGAGGAGGATGTTCAACATCGGGATGATAAACGGAGCTACTAACTTTTCAGTACAAAGCTACTGTTCGCCTCAAAGCAGTTAAAGCAGGGCGGACAAAAAACCTTCGGCTATTACTCAATCTACTATTACAATCCAGTGAAAGCACAAACTCAATGAACAAATCCATTGTAGCTTGCCGCGGTGTGCGGAGATGCACTCGTGAAACGCGTGAATCAATTCCTCGCGGAGTCACACCACTCGCCCCATAACGAGCTTGTAATACAGGTCCTGTATATCACGCTAATCACGGAACAGTCGACTAAATGCGTCATTATAAAACATTGTCCGAGACGTTCATCTTACGGGAAAAAATGATAGGACCTTGAGGCAAGGTATGGCAATGTTGATGCTTGTTGCTTCTGTGCGGCACCCACACGCATCAGCTGACTGGCGCCAGTTGTGCTTGCGTACCTACGTATCCATTGGTTTCGAGTAAGTGCAACATCACTACTCTCTCTATTTGTCTTGTCCTACCTTACTATACTATTTTCTGCTGTCTTAGTACGTACTTCCCCTCCAACCATGTCTGGAGGCGGGTCTCACTACTTTCTTGTTGAGAAGTTGTGGCTTGCGTGAGGGCCTCCTAGGTAGAGCCATTATTTATAACCTCGCTTGTGATACACGGAGAGTCGGACTCAAGGAGGTGGAGCAAATTGTACGCATCTCCCTAGCATACAATTTGTGCCATCTAGATTTCGGAGCCGGCATAAATTGTATCAAGGTGAAATTTCCGTTTGGCAGACCTCACTTCGCCGCACATACTGTCTTCGGGTGACGCTCCCGCCGCATATCACCACAGCAGCTCTCTTCAGTTTCGCTTTACTGTCGCGCGTGGAGGTACGGTACGTCCCGTACCATTACGACGATCTGGGCGATCTGCGCGTTGTGAAACAAGCTCAGAACAGATGACATCGATATCGGAAATTCCGATTCGGAATGCTTTGAGCAAGGCGTCGAAGTAAGTATGCTTCCGCACTAGGAAGTCTGAAGGGTGTACTCGCATGTCCCCCGGTTCACTAGGCTACGCTGACTTCCCAGAGTGGAGGACTATGCGTACGGTTGTTCCCGACAACAGGGAATGTGTGGATAAAATATCGGAGAGTCGATGGAAAACGTTGAAAGAGAATTAGTGGTTGGGCGAAAGAGACATGTGGCCGGGGCAAGCAAAGTTGATGGGAGTGTAAGCGAGTCTTGTTGTATGAAGTTCAAGATCCAACACTGTTCTATAAACCCAACGTTTGGCTAACGGCTGGATGAAAATTGTTCAGTCATGTACCCTGGTTTCGTCGAATTCTCAGTGACTATCTTCCAGTGGAAGACCTCCACAAGATGTCAGTCACGACTGCTGTTCCCCGTGGTCGAATCGCGTCTGCGACGGCGCTGAATTTGTTCGATTTGCCAATCCTGAACAGCGCGAGAGTGAACAGAAATGAAAAAAGGTTTAAAAGGCCTCGTATAACTCGTTGCGCGATTTGCCGTTCTTTATCATCAATCGATCACTCACTTGTTTAGCAGCCCATCCGAGGAGCTCGATCTCGACTATTTTGGCGAGCACGCAGACGTCCGAGCATGAGCGCGGCGGCAAGTGAGATATCTCTTGAATTCGATGGACGATCAATTCGAGCATCCCTGAGAATCTAATTCGAAGTGTGATCAACGTCGTGGAATGAATCATATAGTCACTCAAGCTTTATATTCAAATGCGCCACAGCAACCGGGCTACCTATGAGGGCGAACTCTGAGCGTAACCAAGAGTCAGTGAATCTCTCTAATCTGCTCTCGAACTCGTCGATCTCCCCAAAGGCCCAGAAGCGAAAAGCCTGTCAAATTGATTGAGGCATTAGGGAACCATTTGAGAGGATAGCACTCGAATAGCTCCCTTGACGTCGTCGTCTTTCTTTTCTTCCTTTGTTGGCAAAGGAGTGGTATCTGCATAAGCACTGGCAGCGATCAGGTCGTCGTCCAGCGCTGAGCACCTCCACTGTGAGGCTGGTCTTGTGATACTGTGGTGGGCCGGCTCTCTAACATGCCTCGTGGCAACCAGATCTGAGGGATCCGCTGTTTGACATTCGAGTCGAGTGATAGTAGGTTGAGATTGAGCAGGGCCGACAGATACGACTTGAAGAGAGTACGAATAACTTTCTCGTAAAATTTCGATTGGAAGTAGTCTGCCCACGATACTGGTGCTGTAATTTGATCCAGTTCGGAACTTGCGAATCAGACGGCACGATTCACAAGGGAAGAGGAGTATGCATCCGATGGCTCTCTTGGAGCGATGGAAACTGACTCGATTCTACTGCGAGGTGAATTCTCCACGAATTGATGCGCCAACGCACAGCCTACCCGGAAGACCATCTCGATGTCTCTAGATCGATCGATGATATAATGTCTAGGCCCCAGTCGCATTCCCGGCAGCGATAGATCCATATCCCTCAGAGCCTATGAAAGATCGATCGCGCTATGACGTGGACAGTGTGATCATCGTACTCGTTTAGATTGCTGTAGCCTTATATGATGCCGCAGCCGACAACACAGTAGTGCCTCTATATATCCTCGTATTCTGATTTACACCAGATGCACGTCGAATCCCAGTACACATTCAGAACGTCTCTGGAGTATTTTACCGTGTTGGCGCGAAATTGCTCGGATGAAATCCTCATTTCGCATACTACCAAATACGAGTCTTTCTGAAGCAATGTCTCGAAAGTCATTAGGAATAGTGTATTTCCTTCTATCTTGTCCCATGAGAGCCGAACTCTCGTATTAAATTAGAACGTTCATCGAACTCCGCTTGTTGAATGTGTGCGCATTTGAAATTGCATTAGCGCAGTAGTAGCACCGTCATAAATAAGTGGCAACCATGCTCATAAGTTATAATCATGGTTGCCGGTTATTTATGATAAGCCTTATGATTGGTAACAAGGAGGAGCGTATCCTCTCACAGTTCTCTAGCTTATGTTAAGCATACACTGATTTTGACTCGCACACTTGTCAGTGGCTCACTTGTCTGGTAACGATTCTGCATCCTCTTGCTCAGTCTTCAGTGCCTCTCGGTTGACCCGTGATTCGACCACTGCTCGCTGCCTAAAGTGTTCATCTCTAAGTGATGAATCTTTTTCATTAACCTATTTTGTTGCATTCTGAGCTGTAGTATCTCTCTTCTAACTTTCTTGAGCAGATCCTTAACAAAGGGGTTTCGCTCGACGATCAACCTAAGAAACGCCGTATTCCGATTGGTATCGTCCTCCATGTGATAGCCCTTCCGGCGGTTTCCGATCGATAATGGATTGTTATGTTGCGATTGGTGAATCGTTCATGGAAAAAACATTCAGTGTCTCACTCGTTGTGGTCAACAACTTGGCGTAACGAACGAGACGTTGTGTGCATTGCACACTGTGCAATATGGCGTTGTGCAAAACCAGGCCGGGTTATAATCCTCAACAGCACCAGGCTTTGACGAGCTCTATGATAAAGCTAATGTCTGAGATGATATAATCTCTATCATCTCAGACTTCCCTATGTTGAAATAATTATTCCGATGAGGGCTAGTGGGATAAATTAGGAACTATAGTTCTGTCGACGGAACCGTGCATGAAGCCCCCTACTTGAATCGGTTATCTTTGTCAGCTACCGCCGAGACTCGTTTGAAACCATCAGACGACATCGCGGCTAGTTGCAGAGTGCCTACTCCATCATTGGAGCGCGAGAAGGTGTGGATGCATCTCACTTTTGGCTTTCATCGTCTCAGGTAGTTCATCAAATAGATCATCTGTTGACGACTTGACTTGTGTGATGTAATGCTCGTTACCTGATAGTATGAATTGCACTGCATCAGAGCTTCCACGTGTCGAGAAGTTCCCAATACTGTTAGGCTGAACAGGGAAATTACGATCGTCATGTTGTGCTACCAGGGGAAACGGATATTGGACTGCGGTCACGAAGTTCACCATTCAGTTAGTCTTGGTTACGCGTCGGAACATATGAATCTCTGTGCTGCAGTCACTGCGGCATCGTAGTATTCAGATCGTTCTTCATAAGGATTACTATCGTTGCAGGGGGTCTCGCGATAGTGAAATGTCGACAAGGCCTCAACGACACTTCGCGATATATTCCAACACTGGCTTCTCAGAATTTATATAAAAGCTTGTGAATGCGAAGAAATTTCCGAAACATCATCTCTCGGGAAAGATGGCCTGTTTTGTGATACAATGTTTAACACAGTGTTTTTCATATAACTATATGAGTTACGTAGTGATATTTATCTGCAAAGATTTTGCGTCAGAGGGAGCATTAAGAGTGTCATACCATCTGTGAGGCACTTCTCGTGGTGAATCGCCATTCGAGCTAGGCGCTGATGGAGACGAGGAAAAAGGGCCTTCGGGAGGCAGAACCACGAGCAATACGAGATCAAAAATGTGAAGCGATGATACCTAGTGAGAAATAATCAACTCCTCGACTCGGTCATCTCACATATGAGTCCAATCTACTGCGAAGAAAATTACCATACCGCATGTCATGATGACGAACAGTAATGGTATCTGCCAGCGACAGCACAGCTATCGGATAGCTGTGATAGAAAGTGAGATTGAATAACTTGTGGCAACGTATGATCTTTATCACGAAGTACTTGTGCACGCAGGGACCCATCTAGTTCTCAAAAATAACGTTCCCCAGAGTCCGCTAACAATGAGGAAAGTGTGCTGACATTTACATGGGAAACTGATTGCAGAATGGGATCCTAGCCATACGTGGAAAATTAAAAATGAGCTCCACCCGGGAACATTATAGGTTTCTGGATGATTCCCTGTATGCGCGTGTCTGCTATGTGTGATTTTGACCCTGCTCATCAGCTCACATCTGAGAGATCTTGTTCCTTATCTCCTCCATTATCTAGTTCATCCGAAGTGCTCATGCAGAACAGGGGTTACTATGAACTGACTAGATAGCAGTGTAGTAAGATATGCACATGGTCAACTACATGTGCTGGTGACGATACGGAATTTCGGAAAAATTCTGGGGAAGTCTTCTCGGTTTCTGTGAGGCTTACCCTAATTCGTATGTAAAATTCTGTGATTAGCTTTACTAAAGCTATTAGAAACTGCTCGCTCGGTTGAGGAAAGTGGATAATATTGAAATATAAATTATACTTTAATATTATACACTTGAGTGATGATATATATATATTATGAATCTAGATTCTATACGCAACCGTGCGAAAGGGTGGGAGAATATGCACACGATCAACTGTATGTGTGGCCGAAGATTTGAAATTTTCGAAGAAATTTCGGGAAATTCTCATTGGTTTCTGTACATTTCTACCCCAATTTGTATATAAGCCTCTATAATGAGTGAGGAAACTTCCGAACTGAGTTGACACTGCCGTGTTCTGTAGATAATCACTCACCGATTCCCTCCCGTCCCGTGAAGTCGAACAGCGCGGTTTCCGCGATCTGTTCAAACATCTGGTCGGGAATTTTCTAGTTGCCTACGAGTTTTGCACAGTCCTGGGGTATGCATATGTATATGAGTAACAGTCTCGAAGATTATCGTTTCACTTCAGCATATGGAAGCCCATCAGGACCATGCTCTGTAGCCAGCAGGGACCTCGTGAGCTCGCCAGCTTGAGCGCATCAAGTGCGCTAAAGTTGGGCGCAAGAACAGTACTGACGAGCAGTGCTTTCAGATATCGATCCTCTGTGGAAATCTGCATTCAACTTCCATCCCATGCTCACTACGGATAACGGGTTCCATCTGTTCCATGCTGCTAGTCGCAGGCATCAGCGCAACTCTTCAGTTGGAACATAGTATCATCAGCATATCAGATTCGTTGGCAATAATTGCTGACGATTCACCCAGTACTGATAATTGACTGGGAGTGAACACGCAATTATCATTGATTCCATTGCATCATTGTTATCGGGAACACAATCCACCCCAGACTAGTCTCTAGGCTATAGCCCTGTCGTAAGCCCTTTCTCGGCAACGACAGAGTTTGACTCCATCGTAGATCGCTCGCAATAAGAATCCGCGATATGCTGTCGGATATCATGCTGTCCGCGGAAACTAAGGGCCGAACCGGAAGTTGGAGATGACGAGATCGGGACAAGCCTCTGGTGGTGTTCGATAGAGGCTACAGTACGCTGGAGGATACCCAGCTGGACTTACTCCTCCCTCATTTGAGCTCAACAGGTTGCGATGCGACACCGAGGAATGAGCTTCCATGCAGGATCAAGAACAATCACTGTCCATGTCACTGTCGGAGTCACCTCGGGTGTTGCTCCTCCCTCTGAGAAGTCACCAACAGGTGTGTCGGTTTCGCAACGCTCTCGAGACCGATTTGGACCACACTCACCCACGGAGCCATAGTCCGATCAACGCGCCTAGCGAAGCCGCGGCACCAAGGACGAGGAAGGAGACTCGATTTGCTGATCTAGCTGATGCGGCGTCGTATCTGGCGAGCGTTGAAGTAGAAGACCCATTTTCACTAGACGTATAGTGTAGTGGTATCACGTCTGCTTTTAAACCGAAACGGATCCTGTCATGTCCATTCTCACCCGATCTCGTCTGGCGGCGTATGATTACTATCTTGCGGAGGGGTCGCTAACGTAGGCTGTACTGTGGGGTAGGTCTGCGGTGCTCCGGGTGGTGGCGCAGGCATCAGGGTACCTTTGATGTGCCCTGTAACTTGAGCAAGATACTACTACATTACAACGATTTCAGTAGGGTGTATTTCACGTCATGATCTCTCATTATTCGCGGTTGCATTCGAGCGGCAATGCAACCGATGCGATTACATCAAACCACGCCCGCCATGTACGTCTCAGAAACGGAGAGATTTACAATGAGGATTTGGGAATGCGGGATCCACCACTTCACCCCGATACGATTCACGAGTGTCTTGTGGCCTTCTGAGATTTCGACATCACCAGTGTGGGAAAATATGCAAATGGTCAACCACATGTGTTGGTGACAATATGAAAATTGTCAGGAACTTTTGAGAAATTCTCAATGGTTTCTGTATATTTCTACCCGAATTCGTGTACTTAGCTTTGGAAACTCCTGAGCTCAGCAGCTGAGGGAAGCGATTACATATATTCCTACTCCAACACTGTATAGGAAACTCCTGAGCTCAGCTGTACTCCCCAAGAGATCCCAATGTGAGCTATTATGTATCTGCTCACGCCTCATACCTGTCGGTGGTGCTTGTTGTTGTTGCTGTTGTTGTTGTTGTTGCGTTGGAAGCATCCCCGGTTGTTGTAGTTGCGGAATGCCAGGAAACCCACCGTTCGGTACATTCACGAAACTGCTGCGACTGCCCAGCCCTGAACCTTCACTCCAAAGGTGCCGTTGCGACAAAGACGACCTGACAAAGCTGTACTCAGTAAGAGTGTAAACTGACTTTTTCTCTTGAGTTTTTACTGCGAAATTGAGTAAGAAATATTCCCGAGTAGATAAACTTCAAAAAAACAACTCTTTGGATTTGTTGTATTATTATTATTGTAGAAGTTCCCGTATGCCTTTGAGCTCTTGTCGTGGACCAGCGTTCAAATCCCCCCCTATCCATTTCTTTGTGAACCTATTGTCGCGTCAGGGTGAATAACAGGCGGGCTTGAATAACATGACTATGAGTTCATAAGGGAATACATCTAGTTTCCTGGAAGTTGCTGGTGCAACATCATTTCAACTCCCCGTAGCACACAATGTGTCTGTCTCGGGTGGAGCAATCCCCTAGCTATGCTTATGATGAAGATATGTAGTCTACATCTACTGAGTATAATCAGGTCTGCAGGGCATTCTCCTTGCTTTCACATCCAATGTAGTGTTATCTCAATGGAGCAATCATTTGCATCACAAACCAGAGAATATTCCGATTCCTTATGAACATAAATTTCGCGCGCAGGCTTTCGAGTGCGAATTTTTATGCGGAATTGAATCGACACGACTATGAATTCATCAAGTCTCTCCTCAGGAATTTAGTCAAGAAACCCGCTACCGTTTTCTATACACTTACACCGTTGTGTCCAATCGGTGGCTTCCAGAGGCCTGAAGAACAGTACACGATGATGATATTAAATCACTCACGGAAAGGCAGGAGGTATGTGCTGGGTCGTGATGATGATGATGTAATAGAATAGGTAAATGCGGCATTCAGCTGCGGTTTATGACAACAATTACAGCAATGAAGTCGCGGCAGAGATCCCGGGTTCGATCCTCGGTAGCTCTGCTTTATTATTCAACACAGGGAAGGAATTCGCACATAGAAAATGATATTCGGGGAAGGTGATAAGAGAAGATTCATTAGTGATGGTTACGAAGTAATCAAGTTTAGTTACAAGACCAGAGTCATCGGTGCGGAAACAACCACACAAAAAAAATCGAGAGTGCGGTAACTTGTGTCGTCGGCGAGCGAAGTAGACCGTTACAGTACTGGGGCCCATTTCACAAGCGTCCTTAGATTAGGACGTCTTTACGTATAGGATTTTAACCTTAGGACGTCCTTACCTAACTAAGGCTATTTCACTAGATTTTCCTTACCTAACGTTAGGATCCTATACTTAAAGACGTCCTTACCTAACGTAAGGATGTGCTATCTGAGGATATTAGGAATCCTTACGGCAATTAAACACAACGTAAAATGTTATATAACCGGGATTCGAACCAGGATGTCCCAAACACCAAACACAAACTTTACCACTCCACCATTTTATACTTACTTCTAACGAAATACGGATCGGTTCATCGAAGCATGGGCCACAAAGGTAGTGCCTCGAGGCGCCATTCAGCAGATTTAACAGATATAACCACTTTTATTAACAACTGGTACGCGTAATGGATCTTGACGAAGCGGAACTAGGAGATACGAAAGAGGGCACTCATGGCTCAACAGGAAGCTTGGGTAGCTTGGCAGCAAGCTGGTAGAGCGTGGGCGAAGTTTCAGTTTCTGCTAAGAGGGCCTTTTCTGCTATGGAGGAGTCCTGCAGTAACAAAACGCCTGACTCTAGCCAAGATGAGTATTTGTAAGTAGTTTCATATGAAGTTTCAAATGAGTATCGAAATTATTGTCGAGTTTTGTTAATAGTTGTAAGATTTTTGTTTAAGTTACAAATTAATTTAAAAATGTACATGCAGAGTTTCGAACCAACGACTGTTTGGCGGAGCGCAGCGAGTCGTCTTGCACACTTTTAACCTTAGGATTGCCGGTAAAGTACCCCCCCGAGGTACTTTACCGTGAGGATGAAAATTTCCTTAAAAATATAGCTTGTGAAAGCCGGGGCGTCCTAAAGGCCAATTTTTAAGGAAAAAGGCATCCTAATGTCCTCAATCCTAACGGTAAGGATCCTAATATCCTAATGTCCTAACCCAACCTAAGGAAAGGGCCCTTGTGAACGCCATTCATCCTTAAATTGCATCCTAATGGGTTAGAATCCTAACATTAGGACGCTTGTGAAATGGTCCCCTGCACATATACGATTGCGAGAAACATCTAGGGGGCTTTTCGTAGCCTGTACTCCAGGCCAGTTGTGAGTTGCTCGTGGTATATGTATACTTTCCCTTCGCAGTTGCGACGCGGGCTCGTTTATCTTCTCCCCGCCCTCCCTCTCCCGGGTTGAATCACTCGGCTGAGACAGCTCGTTGGCCGACCTCCGGAGATCGACCTCGAGCGAGCCTCAACCCTGTGATTTGGCGGCCCGACGTGCGGGTTTCTGGTTCGAGTTTAGTCTTTCGACCGAATCCCGCATTCAGGGTCCGCTGTCCTGTTTACCATACCACCCGGTGTGAGTGGGTTGTTGCCCGTTGGTAACATTTGCGGTGGGTTTCAATGAGACACCAAGCGAACCAGTTCTGCCCGCAAGCGTCGACAGACGCCATGGGCACCAGACGAGTCGGGCTAACTAATTATTTATTAATACTTCTATTTTAGCTCGACATAATCGTGCGTGAAATAGTCACATTCTCGTATTTCTTCTACAGTTCTCACTAATACGATCGATCCCACTCCAGTAGAATCACCTCCACGTATGCAGTGGAGTCGGTTGAATCACCTCCCGCCCTGAATTTCTTATCAAGTCATTTTACTCTGTCTACATTTCGAACCTATCTAGCAATGTCATCCAAATCCTGCACTGTTGTGGACTAACACGTTGCAATGCAGATGTTCTCTTGAAGGACTAGGGAAACGCAAGATTTAGATGAGCTGCTGACGATAGGCTATATACAGCTCGAATAACTGTTGTACAATGTCTGCTAAGGTGTCAGCTATACATAGCAGAGCAAGAGAGCAAGATATCAAGCCAACTATGAATACTTATCAACAAACATCACTCTCTGTGCGTCTGTGTGCTACTTTCGCACGCAGACCCAAGTTCTGGTATAAATCCTCTACACATCTTACGTTGTGTTGAACACTCTCTATAGAGTCAGTCGTATCCTCTCAACAGTTTGGGTGTACGGGCGAAATCTGTTCGTTTTTCACACAGACGCTATCTATTGGTTGTTAAGTTTATGACTTCCGCATTTTCAGTGGAGTTTCACCCGTGATATGAAAACAACATAGCACTTTTTCAACTCCTGTTTTTGCAGAATTATAACTTCAATTTGCAGAAGTGGTCGAAAGATATGGTCAAAGATTCTCGTTTAGTAACTTCAATTTCGAAATTTAAATTTAGGAACTTTGATTTGTGCATTTGTTGTCCTGCGCAAGGTGAATCAGGAGTGCTTTTTTTGGAAACAGAATTATACACGTTTGACATTACGGTAGGTTATACGAGTCACAAGTGAAACGTTGACCATCAACAGCAGCCTTAACCAATCAAACAAATAAACATCGTGCATTCAGGAGTGCTCACGATAACAAGTGAGCAGCCTGGCACTACGAGGAATTTGTTAATGGCAGTTTTTAAGATGATGCAACTGTCAGTAACCCGTAACGGTTAACCCGAAAAATCAGCCTCATGAGCAAGGCATATTGAGTAAGAGTATCACTCAGCCAAAAAATCAACTTTAGATTCTCGAGTCAGCTCAGAGATCCACATATCCTCGCGATGATCCTGATTTCTCGCTCCAGAGTAAAAAATCAGTGAATCAGGTTTTATTACTCACCACCTGATTTTTCCATCTGAGTAAATACTCTGACTCAGCTGTTGCATCAGGGTCCGCTCTCTGAAGATATCTGTGGTCGTTCAAGAAACCGATTTCGGAATCGTTTACTACCCGTATAATAGAATGCTAAAATCGGTTCTGAATTCCAGAATTAATACAATGAACGTGGGGTCTATCTCTTTATTGTTTTGATTAGTGATAGTATCAATCTGTAATCATTTCAGCATTCATTAGCCTTATCCCTAACTGACGCTTCAACCCTCTTCCCTACATATTGAGTTCAACGGCTGTGATCACAGTATAGCACAGAGCATGATCGATATTCACGTGAGTACGTAGTTGTTTTTGTAAGAATAAGGATTGTGGTTTCATTGAGTTATAACAGCAGAGTTATTAGTTTGTCATCAATAGACGTTATTTCAGTGGAGTTTCACAACCCGTTTTACGTGAAGTGGTGAAAAACGCGATATTATTCGCGGTGATATGCAGTAGTCGTGAAATACGTTTTTCATATCACTGTCGTGAAACTCCATTGTTTCCATGCACTCGCTAGTCTTCGTCATTTTCTAATGGACGTTAAGTTCACTACTCGAGAGCTGGGTCCATGATGAGTATTGATAACTGAGAATGTATATTTGGGTGAATCTAGGACGAGCTCGGGCAATAGGTGGATGCTTTCCCCGAGTTTGACCCGATTGTCATTGGAGTTTCACAACCCGTTTTACGTGAAGTGGCGTTAAACGCGATATTATTCGCGGTGATATGCAGTAGTCGTGAAATATATTTTTCATATCACTAGGGTGAAACTCCATTGAATGGAATCTGGAGTTTAGCATTGACGGAGTATCGTGTTATACGTGTGAGAAGCGTTTTTGGAAATGATTTTGAGCTCTGAATTCGCTCCTGAGAAAGTTGAAATTATGGTAGAAACAGCCGTTGAAGCTGTACCAATGTGGATAGTGAAAACTGCTGCTCGAATTCACTTGATCGCGTTACTCTTCGTGCAGTGCAGTGTTGGAGTAGGAATATATGCTCGCTTTCCTCACCTGAGCTCAGGAGTTTCCTGTACAGTGTTGGAGTAGGAATATATGTAATCGCTTTCCTCAGCTACTGAGCTCAGGAGTTTCCTATACAGTGTTGGAGTAGGAATATATGTAATCGCTTTCCTCAGCTGCTGAGCTCAGGAGTTTCCTATACAGTGTTGGAGTAGGAATATATGTAATCGCTTTCCTCAGCTGAGCTCAGGAGTTTCCTGTACAGTGTTGGAGTAGGAATATATGTAATCGCTTTCCTCAGCTACTGAGCTCAGGAGTTTCCTATACAGTGTTGGAGTAGGAATATATGTAATCGCTTTCCTCAGCTACTGAGCTCAGGAGTTTCCTATACAGTGTTGGAGTAGGAATATATGTTCGCTTTCCTCAGCTGCTGAGCTCAGGGGTTTCCAAAGCTAATTATAGATGTTTGTATACGAATCTGGGAAGGAACTCTCTCAAAATTCCCTCCCAGAATTTTCATATTGTCATCACCAACACATGTAGTTGACCATGTGCATATTTTCCCCCCACACTGATGTAGTGTTAACGGAGGCAGTAGTAAGCGGCATGTTCGACCTACTCAAAAATTGAAAATTTTTTTTCCAGTACGCGCATGCAAATTTCCACTTTTCGGAATTTTCATGTTTTTTTTCTGGGGGGTGTAATCTTTTTGCGATTCTTTCCTGGTAGTTGAAGACTTTTTTAGTAAATTTCTTGGAGAGTACTGTATGCAGTCAATATTGGAAGGTGAGTTTTCATCTCGTTTGAAAAGCGCGCGCCATTCTGATCGATTTGTATTAATGCCTCAGGTAAAAAGATCAAATCGGCAATATTCGTAGCATTAGGAGTTTTATTTATTCGGAGAATCTCTCGAAGTGAGATTTTCGGCGGAAAAGTTTGTCAGTGTTTTTGGAGGAATATATGTTCGCTTCCTTCAGTTGAGCTCAGCTGTTCGCTCACCCGTTATAGGAGTTTACATACGAATTCGGGTAGAAGTGTTCAGAAATTAACGAGAAATTTCCCAAAAAAATTCCTTGAAATTTTTATAAAGTTAATTTGCACGCATGCACAACAATTCAGTTCTGCGAGAGCGGTCGTTTCAAGGCTTGCTGACGAAATGGCTGTTGGTGATGCCCGTTCGTATGGTACTCCCAGCGATGATAATATACACTGCGGCTAAGTAAGCTGAGGGGTGTATGTGTAGTGGAGTTTCACACGTTTTACGTGAAATGGCGTAAAACTCCAGTCGTGAAAAACGCGATATGTAGTAGTCGTGAAATATACTTTCCACTAGTGTTTTTCATATCACGGTCCGTGAAACTCCAATAATATAGATAACGATGGAGTTTCACCCGTTTTACGTGATGTGGTAAAAAACGCGATATTCGCACTATGCAGTAGTCGTGGAATATATTTTTCACTAGTGTTTTTTCATATCACAGCCGCCCGTGAAACTCTGTTAATCTCTACAAATCAACTGAGGACACGTAGTTTCCAATTTCGTTTTATAATTATGTTTATAGTAATTTTTAGAGTAGTACTCACTTGCGCTGATATGAATTAGTTTGGATACGTTATTGAAGTAGTAGACAGACATGACACGTAGCTGTTGTTAGGGGTGAGAGACGATATGAAAATGCATTCGCGATGAATGATCTCTTACCAATTACTGGAACTTTCGCTGTAACTATATGAATAAACGTGATTTGAATCGTAAGAACTCTAGTAAGTAAGGGTAGAGCTAGCTTGTGAAGAGCTATATTAAAACTAAGAAGAAAACGTTAAAATTTTTTTTTGGATTTCAGATGGAAATTAAAATTGGAATCGGGCAGTGTACGAGGAATGTCGGATGCGATACGTGAGTGCTGTTGTTGTTGAGAAACGGGTGGAATAATATCAATGGGAACCTTTTCGCAAAAAAATTCGAAAAGATGGGAAAAAATTGGAAAAAATCGGGAAAAAATTGAAAAAATTGAAAAAAATGGAAAAATTAGAAAAAAATGGAAAGAAATTGAAAAATGGAAAAATAGAAAAATGGTAAAAGTACTCAAAAATGGAAATGAAATAAAATGAAAAAGGAGAAAATGGCAAGAAATTTCCTTATGTTTTTCGAGATTTATTCTAGCGTATGAGAAAGGATACTGCCTTTGTCATTCATGCTTATTTGACGTAATGTGAATCGAGGAAATTACGGTTCTGGTTTTTTCCCCGAGATCATGTGGTGCCGCAATTATTCACGTTAGTTACTCTACATTGAACGCTGCAGTGTTGGGGGAATATATATTCGTTTTCCTCAACTGAGCTTGGGAGTTTCTCTAGTGATTATAGAAGTATATTTACGAATTTGGGCGCTCACAGAATTTGCCTAATTTTTTCAGAATTTTCATATCGTCAGCGACAATTTCATTTTGGGGATTTTATGCAATTTTTTGAAGGAAAATTTCTCATTCATAAATTCGCGAAGAAATAATGTTGTTTGTGTTTTAGGTCTAATAGGACGACACGCGTTACGGGCGTATGTGACTTTCGAAATATACTTTTATTTTGTGTATTTGTGGAAGTATTGGAAACTCAATAAAGTGAATGTAAGTTTTCTCCGTTTTTTGTATCATTGGGTGGTGAAGTGGTGAAAAACGCGATGATATTCGCGGTGATATGCAGTAGTCGTGAAATATATTTTTCACTAGTGTTTTTCATATCACTAGGGCCGCCCGTGAAACTCCAATATGTAGCCAGTGTGGGGGGAAATATGCACATGGTCAACTACATGATTTCGTGACAATATGAAAATTTTGGGAAAATTTTGGGTTTGCGTACACTTTAGCTTTGAAAAATCCTGAGCTCAGCTGAGGAAAGCAAACATATATTCGTTAAAAATATATGCGCACTTTTTGTAGCCGAGCTCAGGAGTTTATATGCGAATTCGGGTAGAAGTGTAATACAGAAACCAATGTGAATTGTCACCAACACATTTGCATATTTTCCCATACGGCTGAATAGTATCGGATGCGCATGCGTGCAGGTTCATCTGGTTCCGCGAGATTTGAATATAACGCGAGAAAAGAGGATGGCGAAATTGAAGCGCTCTTTACGAGGGTTGAGGCAAATACATGTAGGGGGACCTGGGTTGGTAGAAGTGGGGCTTCACAACCCGTTTTACGTGAAGTGGCGTGGAAAAACGCGATATTATTCGCGGTGATATGTAGTAGTCGTGAAATATATTTTTCACTAGTGTTTTTCATTTCGTGTTGTTTCTTTGTGGTTGTGGAGAGATAGTTGGTATGCACGCACGCGCACTCGAAATTGTAATATATTAGTACTTTTAAGCTAGGTGGATATAATCGTGCGTTAATATTTCACATTTCGGGATTTCTTCCACAAATTCTAATTACATACCCCCCCCCCCCCCCATTTTCAGCATATGCCCCTCTTATGCGTTACTTCTTACTTATTAATTCTAAGCAACGAGCACTCATCTGAGGTCTGTGGGTTGATATATACGTGCGGTTTTGTGGTAGATACATGCTGCTGTGAATGCTGATCACATTGACGTGTATGAGGATGATGCAATGAGAGAGGTAGGTAGATGTGACGTTTTACCCCGGGGAAAAACGTTCGGAGTATATGACAGGGTGGGTAAAAATAACACTGATATTTGGCATAATCATGTTCTGAGAGTTTATATACAGTAGTTTATATGAGCAGTTTATGAGAATTTGGGAATGTTGATCTAATTGATGTGTATGAGGATGATGCAATGAGAGAGGTAGGGAGATGTGACGTTTTACCCCGGGGAAAAACGTTCGGAGTATATGACAGGGTGGGTAAAAATAACACTGATATTTGGCATAATCATGTTCTGAGAGTTTATATACAGTAGTTTATATGTTTATATATTGCAACCCGATGAGTGTATATGATATATTTGAGATACTGCTGAGGGTCTATGACTCGGCTCCAGATCATTAAACACAATTACCTATACTCTAGCAGTGATGCTTGATTCCGGAAGTGCAACCCGATTAGTGTCTATGACTCGGCTTCAGACTATCAAATACAATTACCGATACTCTAGCAGTGATACTCGATTCCGGAATTGTAACCCGTTTAGTGTATATGATATAGTTGAGACACTGCTGAGGGTCTATGACTCGGCTCCAGATCACCAAACACAATTACCGATACTCTACAAGTGATACTTGATTCTGAAAGTGCAACCCGACTAGTGTATATGATATAGTTGAGACACTGCTGAGCGTCTATGACTCGGCTCCAGATCACCAAACACAATTACCGATGCTCTAGTAGTGATGCTTGATTCCGGAATTGGAACCCGATGAGTGTATATGATATATTTGAGATACTGCTGAGGGTCTATGACTCGGCTCCAGATCATCAAACACAATTACCTATACTCTAGCAGTGATGCTTGATTCCGGAAGTGCAACCCGATTAGTGTATATGATATAGTTGAGACACTGCTGAGGGTCTATGACTCGGCTTCAGACTATCAAATACAATTACCGATACTCTACAAGTGATACTTGATTCCGGAATTGCAACCCGTTTAGTGTATATGATATAGTTGAGACACTGCTGAGGGTCTATGGCTCGGCTCCAGATCACCAAACACAATTACCGATACTCTACAAGTGATACTTGATTCCGGAAGTGCAACCCGATGAGTGTATATGATATAGTTGAGACACGGCTGAGGGTCTATGACTCGGCTTCAGACTATCAAATACAATTACCGATACTCTCGAGTGATACTTGATTCCGGAATTGCAACCCGATGAGTGTATATGATATAGTTGAGACACGGCTGAGGGTCTATGACTCGGCTTCAGACTATCAAATACAATTACCGATACTCTCGAGTGATACTTGATTCCGGAATTGCAACCCGATTAGTGTATATGATATAGTTGAGACACTGCTGAGGGTCTACGACTCGGTTTCAGACTATCAAATACAATTACCGATACTCTACAAGTGATACTCGATTCCGGAATTGTAACCCGTTTAGTGTATATGATATAGTTGAGACACTGCTGAGGGTCTATGGCTCGGCTCCAGATCACCAAAGACAATTACCGATACTCTAGCAGTGATACTTGATTCCGGAATTGCAACCCGATTAGTGTATATGATCTAGTTGAGACACTGCTGAGGGTCTATGACTCGGCTCCAGATCACCAAACACAATTACCGATACTCTACAAGTGATACTTGATTCCGAAAGTGCAACCCGACTAGTGTATATGATATAGTTGAGACACTGCTGAGCGTCTATGACTCGGCTCCAGATCACCAAACACAATTACCGATGCTCTAGTAGTGATGCTTGATTCCGGAATTGCAACCCGATGAGCGTATATGATATATTTGAGATACTGCTGAGGGTCTATGACTCGGCTCCAGATCATCAAACACAATTACCTATACTCTAGCAGTGATGCTTGATTCCGGAAGTGCAACCCGATTAGTGTATATGATATAGTTGAGACACTGCTGAGGGTCTATGACTCGGCTTTAGACTATCAAATACAATTACCGATACTCTACAAGTGATACTTGATTCCGGAATTGCAACCCGATGAGTGTATATGATATATTTGAGATACTGCTGAGGGTCTATGACTCGGCTCCAGATCATTAAACACAATTACCTATACTCTAGCAGTGATGCTTGATTCCGGAAGTGCAACCCGATTAGTGTATATGATATAGTTGAGACACTGCTGAGCGTCTATGACTCGGCTCCAGATCACCAAACACAATTACCGATGCTCTAGTAGTGATGCTTGATTCCGGAATTGCAACCCGTTTAGTGTATATGATATAGTTGAGACACTGCTGAGGGTCTATGGCTCGGCTCCAGATCACCAAACACAATTACCGATACTCTACAAGTGATACTTGATTCCGGAAGTGCAACCCGATGAGTGTATATGATATAGTTGAGACACTGCTGAGGGTCTATGACTCGGCTTCAGACTATCAAATACAATTACCGATACTCTACAAGTGATACTTGATTCCGGAATTGCAACCCGATTAGTGTATATGATATAGTTGAGACACTGCTGAGGATCTACGACTCGGTTTCAGACTATCAAATACAATTACCGATACTCTACAAGTGATACTTGATTCCGGAATTGCAACCCGATTAGTGTATATGATATAGTTGAGACACTGCGAAGGGTCGATGGCTCGGCTCCAGATCACCAAGCACAATTACCGATACTCTAGCAGTGATACTTGATTCCGGAATTGCAACCCGATTAGTGTATATGATATAGTTGAGACACTGCTGAGGGTCTATGGCTCGGCTCCAGATCACCAAACACAGTTACCGATACTCTAGCAGTGATACTTGATTCCGGAATTGCAACCCGACTAGTGTATATGATATAGTTGAGTCACTGCTGAGGGTCTATGGCTCGGGTCCAGATCATCAAACACAATTACCGATACTCTAGCAGTGATACTTGATTCCGGAATTGCTATCCCATTTAGTGTATATGATATAGTTGAGACACTGCTGAGGGTCTATGACTCGGCTCCAGATCACCAAACATAATTACCGGTGCTCTAGTAGTGATGCTTGATTCCGGGATTGCAACCCGATGAGTGTATATGACACAGTTGAGACACTGCTGAGGGTCTATGACTCGGCTTCAGATCACCAAACACAACTACCGATACTCTACAAGTGATACTTGATTCCGTAACTGCAACCCGATTAGTGTATATGATATAGTTGAGACACTGCTGAGGATCTATGACTCGGCTTCAGACTATCCAACACAATTACCGATACTCTACAAGTGATACTTGATTCCGGCATGGCAATTCGATTAGTGTATATGATATAGTTGAGACACTGCTAAGGATCTATGACTCGGCTTCAGACTATCAAATACAATTACCGATACTCTACAAGTGATACTTGATTCCGGAATTGCAACCCGATTAGTGTATATGATATAGTTGAGACACTGCTGAGGATCTACGACTCGGCTCCAGATCATCAAACACAATTACCGATACTCTAGCAGTGATACTTGATTCCGGAAGTGCAACCCGATTAGTGTATATGATATAGTTGAGACACTGCTGAGGGTCTATGACTCGGCTCCAGATCACCAAACACAATTACCGATACTCTACAAGTGATACTTGATTCCGGAATTGCAACCCGATTAGTGTATATGATATAGTTGAGACACTGCTGAGGGTCTATGGTTCGGCTCCAGATCATCAAACACAATTACCGATACTCTAGCAGTGATACTTGATTCCGGAACTGCAACCCGATTAGTGTATATGATATAGTTGTAAAAGCACTATAAAGCCGGATATAGCAGTTAGATAAATTGTAAAAAATGGAAATTTCCCTTTGGGACTTACTCTACACGACTAGAAATGAACACGATGTCATTCATCACATTTCAGAATACCCATGGAGGGCACCAACTACTCCATATTGAGGATAAGATCCGCAGTTGACGACTCGTCAGTGGAAGCCTCGCCCGATGCCGTTATTGGACTTTCCATTGGACTTGATCAACACAAGAGTACAACTTGAGCCAAGATGGCTACAGACCTGTTCCTGTCTCTGCCTCTGACTATCGACTTGACTACTAGCTAAGTAAAAAAGCGCTCGCCTTGGGGATCGATTACACCATCAGTGACGGCAGTTTCTTCCACCACAACGTGATTTCTTGCAATCTGCACGAAAATCGCCCGCGAGTCTAGTAGTTCGTACCAGTGGCTCTTATCGGCAATGCCGATTCGGCATCAGTGGGATGCTACGTGGATGCCTGAGGGACTTTTGGGTAACGGCGGGCCGGAGGCCCGCCTACTCCAAGGTTTTAACCACACCTTCCGCGGGTGCGGACACTCGACCCGGATTGTGCGGACACTCGGCCCCGGTAGAACATCACTCTCTGTGCGTCTGCGTGGTGCTACTTTCGCACGCAGACCCAAGTTCTGGTGTAGATCCTCTAGACATCTTACGTTGTGTGGAACACTCTCTATATGTGAATAGAATAGACCCAGCCATAGTATGTGACTTGAACTTGGGCTTATAATTCCAGCCATAAAAAGCAAGATGGCATCTTGCTCACTTACAACAGCACATTACATGACATGTTTTGTGCGAATCTTGCGCACTTACAACTTCCCAGCATTGCAACACTCTTCTAGCCTCGTTCTTTGGACACTTGTCGAGCTTGTGCTTTACATATAGAGGCAGTCGTATACTCCTAACAGTTTGGGTGTACGGGCGAAATATGTTCGTTTTTTACACAGACGCCATCTATTGGTTGTTAAGTTTATGACTTCCGCATTTTCAGTGGAGTTTCACCCACTGAAAATATGAAAACAACATAGCACTTTTTCAACTCCTGTTTTTGCAAAATTATAACTTCAATTTGCAGAGGTGGTCGAAAGATATGGTCAAAGATTCTCGTTTAGTAACTTCAATTTCGAAATTTAAATTTAGGAACTTTAATTTGTGCATTTGTTTTCCTGCGCAAGGTGATTCAGGAGTGCTTTTGTGAGTGGAAACAGAATTATACACGTTTGACATTACGGTAGATTATACGAGTCACAAGTAGAACGTTGACCATCAACAGCAGCCCTAACCAATCAAACAAATAAACATCGTGCATTCAGGAGTGCTCACGATAACAAGTGAGCAGCCTGGCACTACGAGGAATTTGTTAATGGCAGTTTTTAAGATGATGCAACTGTCAGTAACCCGTAACGGTTAACCCGAAAAATCAGCCTCATGAGCAAGGCATATTGAGTAAGAGTATCACTCAGCCGAAAAATCAACTTTAGATTTTCGAATCAGCTCAGAGATCCACATATCCTCGCGATGATCCTGATTTCTCGCTCCAGAGTAAAAAATCAGTGAATCAGGTTTTATTACTCACCATCTGATTTTTTCATCGGAGTAAATACTCTGACTCAGCTGTTGCATCAGGATCCGCTCTCTGAAGATAACTGGGGTCGTTCAAGAAACCGATTTCGGAATCGCTTACTACCCGTATAATAGGATGCTAAATACGATTCTGAATTCTAGAATTAATTCAATGAACGTGGGGTCTATCTCATTATTGTTGTGATTAGTGAGAGTATCACTCTGGAATCATTTCAGCATTCATTAGCCTTATTCCTAACTGACGCTTCAACCCTCTTCCCTACATATTGAGTTCA